>NC_089196.1:26519774-26765831 GCF_963930695.1 Labrus bergylta | reverse complement strand
GCAGCGTGTCAGAGTGCATTCCTCCTGCATTACATGAGGCAAAGAAGCCAGCAAGCGTGTCTGGTTAATGCTCGTTCAAGTCATATACTGCACATTGGCACACTTCTTCCCCTCTCATGCACAATGCTCATCCCAATTCTAGAAACAGTGTATTAGATTGGTCCTGGCTGTACTTAAGAGTCTTAATGTGTGGCTTGAGCCTTCAGATTAATATGGCTGTTCACACTCAAATGCCAAGGGCACAGAATATTGAAATGATTCAAAGACATGTTACCCAATGTCTTTATCCATTACAGACACGTATAACAGATGCCTCCATGGAGTGCTGCAAAGTAGAGAATGAATGAACTAACACTTGGATTGAGAGAAGGATAAAAAACGGTTCACCTGATATGTTATCTTTCAAGCAATCCCTCACACGAACACTTTTAAAGTGATAAAAAAAATGCATTAACTATTGGAATATAGTCTAAGCTGATTTTAAGATTGGAACAGTATTTTGCATGATCTGTGTCTTGTCATGCCGTTGCCTGTCATCCTGTGTAGTGTAGCCTGCAGTAATATGATATGAGTGTATCTACAGTATTACACCTCAAGTACCTCATTTTTTCCTGTGCTACATCAAAGAACTTGTCCAAGACACAGCATGATTACATGGATTATAATTTACATTTTTTTAGCACCTATACAAAGCATAACAGTTCTTCCTTATGATATGGCAATGATGATTTAATGACAGTTTTATATAGTGGAAACAGAAAATGTGTGGAGGAACTTAGCATTAGGGGAAAACTCATGCTTGCCTTTAAATATACAATTCAATAATAATAATGATAATATAATAACTTCATTTATATAGCACCTTTTAAAAACACAGGTTTACAAAGTGCTTTGACAAACAGCAAGAACAAAAACAAACTAAACCAAACACAGAAGAACATAAACAACAGCAAGAACAAACAAATGCAAAATACTAAGAATAATTAAATACAATTCAACAGAAAAGAACCCAAAGTGCACGATACACAACCAGACATATATAACCCGACCATCACAAGAACCATCATAAGAACCCAGGCAACACAAGAACCATCACAAGAACCATGATAAGAACCCAGGCAACACAAGAACCCAACAACACGAGCTGAGACCAAGAGGACCAAAGATTTAAAAACATGTAAGAAACTAAAAGAGATAAAAGCAAAATAAAAAGATAACACCAATACGAAGGTAAGAGCAGTAAAAGAAATAGAAACAAGTGGTTAAAGGATCAAAAAACCCAAAACTATAATATTAATAAAAATACAAAGTAAATATAAATATGAAACATAAACAGACTAAGTAAGATAAGAAATTACCAAGTTAAAACACAAGAGGAGATTAAGATATGAGCATAAATACGAGATAAGACCGTAAATAAAAGGACATTAAGAAGTAAAAGAAGATAAAAATAGTAAAACCAATTCAAGGGCATAACCAAAAGTTAAATGTTTGATGCAGTGCAGCAGAGTAAGAGGACAATGTGGGTTGTCTTAGCTAGCGTTCTTATGTGCAGTTTTCTTCGTTATATGACACAGTTCATCGAGATAAGACTAAAGCCAGCACGTATGGTCCCAAAATTGGGCTATTAAGTGTGACATCAGACTCATTAAGGAAGTCCACTGGGATCCATTTATTAAAGCTGTTGCTGTTTAGTGCTCTTGTTAAGTATTCACATTTTGATCCACATTTCTATGGCAAACCCATGTGACTGCTATTGTTAGTCAGATGACACAGATTTCAGGCATTTCTTGTTCCGATTATGTTCAGTTTTGTATTGAAAAAGAAAAAAAGATCCGCTCTTTGAATGCAAAATAAAATCGTCCAACATTTGCATGAACTAAATCCCTTTATCCTTGTCCCTTTGGTGCAGTTTTCGATGACTGAATTTTCAGGACTCCAGTGCCATTTAGGTGAAAGCTACAGATAGGGGAAAAAATAAGTCATGTCATCCTTTCGGTCGCTCAGTCCAGTTTTGGTGATGAGAAGGGGTTGGGGGAATGACAATGAGATTATTGGATCTATGCAGAGTGTGCACGTGTGTGTGCATGTGGGGCTCTGTCCCATAACAGTGATGAGAGAAAGAGAAGATTTCCGTCATTTCAATGGAAAGAGTTGAAAGGCTGAATGGGAGGCTTTCATTATTCGGGTGAGGAAAAATGGGGGAGAAAGACAGGGTGGGAGATTTGTCCTGACATGGCCTTGGTTTTTCTTTCACTTTGCTGCTATTCTGGTCTTTTCCATGGAGAGGGATTTCTAAACATCTCACTGTGTGTGAAAGGCTGGGTTTTGTCTACGAGTTTCACAACTGTCAACACCATTTCCTCTTTTGAACCATCAACTCCTGTTTGTGTGTGTGTGTGTGTGTGTGTGTGCGCGCGTGCACATGTGTGTTTGATTATGCAGCTATGCTCACATACGTAAAGGTGGTAGCCGGGCAGTAAGTGTTAAATGCTTCACATCCTTAGAGTTATATGTCTATGAATGATGACAGATGTGTTTTGTACATGCTGTCTTTGGCTAGTAAGATTTAGCACCTCACCTGTGTGCATGCATGCATACTTGTGTGTGTGTGTGTGTGTGTGTGTGTGTGTGTGTGTGTGTGAGAGAATAAGACTCACAGAAGTGCAAGCCATGCGTCTGGTGGATGTGATATGTGCAGCTGCTGTGCATCCTCTGGTGGAAGCAGACAGACAGCAGCTCTGACGTATGTACCTGTTTACTGAGGCAGAACCTTTAACCAGGCCACAGAGACAGAGGGTAAGAGAAATGTGTGTGTGGTGTGTGTGTGTGTGTGTGTGAGTGTGTTTTTCTGAAGTTGAGACGGACTGACAGGTAGCTGTGAGAAGAAGTATGATTGCTTGTCTGGGGCTGGCTGCAGATGTAGGCGCTGAGAGAGAGCCCAGATGAAGGTGCTTCATCTCGCAGCAACAGCAGTCAGTGATGCAGGTAGAACAGACCAGATGGCCTGGAAAGACATGTACAACAAGTGCCCTTGTTCCCGGATGATTGTGTTGTGTGTTTGTTTTTATCCAGTCGGCACACATTCAGTCAGACATGCTTAATGTCACCTGAGGACAAAAACCTTTGTTGTTCACGAGAACAAGTGTCAGGCTGATATTTTGTGGAGATTGACTTAAACCGCTCTGTGAGCACTCACGGTGCATGTAGATTACACACGAAAGTGCACTGAAATGAGCATTTTTCCAAAATACCAGATCACATTTTGGCTCAATTGTAATGTGAATTGAATACATTTTCTTCATAGACATTTAAATCAATATCATTGGCCCATTTTTAGTCAATGTTTTGTTTAGGAACTAAACAATCAATTGAATAAATAAATGTCTACCTTGTAATGTTTCAGAATTTGTGAAACTGGTGGAATGCAGTTTTGAAGGTGGTTTAGCATCATGGTTTTTGCCATTTTTGTATGTTTTTTAAGCAAAAGGTGACCAGATTTTAATGAGGGGTCAGAGCTGGAAAGAAGTAAAAAGAGTTAGCTAATGCTGTTCTCAAAGTCGTAAAGCAACTGTAGGTTGCTGCTTGCTTCTGATCAACGTTTAAAGCATGTCACATGGCCGTGTAATGCAAGAGACACAATGAATGGTAATCTATACGCACAATATTATCCATGCACAGCGCTCTAGGCAATCATTCTGCCTCGTAGGAATTAATCAAACCAATTGGTAATTATTATTCAGTGAAAAGCAAAATACAAATATGCTGAACAAACTGACACTCAGTGGAGTATAATCATTTGTATGCAGTGAGTCTTTTCTGCGTGAGTTCTTTGTGAGCCTGTGTAATAATGCTAATGAATAAAGAAACTTCAAAGTCATACAGAATTGTATCCTCAAGTATGACTGTCAGTTTTGGTTTTGCATTCATGTGTTTACATTTATATGTTGTACATAATGTACATATATGTGGGTGCGAGTCTCCTTGTATGGTATTTACACAGGCTGTACTTCCCTCATTCTTCAGTAGAGTGAAAATGTACAGCTCCCCTCCCCCCCTCTCCTTTCTTCTTTTAATGTTGTTTTTTTGCTCCCTCTCTGCTGGCACAAATGCAGTTTTAGTCTTCCAGCAATCTGCACTGTGTCTCACTGGGGCAGTGGGTGCCCTGGATGTGCATAAAATGTGTTCTTGTGTATCAAAGACCGTAGTTGTGGTTGCATCTCAGACACGTGTGGGTGTGTGTGTGTGTGAGAGAGCCCATGTTCATGCATTAAGCAGTGTGTTAACTTCCTGCGATTGCGTTGAATCCTAAAACACTCCTTTGCTAACATATTTCTGGATTGCCTTTTGTGTGTAAAGGCACATGCCAGGAGCGTGTGGGTGTGGATGTTTTTTTCATGCATGCGTGTTGTTGTCAGTGCATAATTTGCTAACAGTACTTCTCTGTCCTCTGTTTTAGTTTCTCTCCAACCAATCATTGGCAGCCTACTTTTCAAAGCACTATAAAACATGGAAACCTCGGCATAGGCACGTTTGTGCTCAATGTGCACAAAAGCACATAAACCAGAGTGTGTGCACCTCCATACTCAAAAGACATGCCTACACACTATCAAAAGAGAATCTGCACACTAACTCAGACATGCACATTTCAAAAGAACATTCCCTTCATAGTTTTTTCATGCTTGATTAATTTGTAAATGATTAATTGAACTGTAAAGTATGTAGATGGTTGGCCCTGAACTTGTACTACAGCCTTTTATGATGGCTTCTCCTGATGCAGTTTTAATCTAGCTCACTCAAGCCCCCCCCCCCCCCCCCCCCCCTCGGTTGTGAGCGTTACACACAACATGCTATGTTTTTTTTGTTTTTGGACGACATTGTCTCCTGTGTTGCCTTATGTTGCAAGACCCCTGTGTCTCATATTAAAGCTTTACTGCCTTCATTATCCACACCACAAATCATACATGTTGTTTACTGAGTGGGGTTTTTAGTAACAACAGGTTTCCAGACCATCACATTACATCACACCTTATCTGCTAATATTCACAACACTCCCACAACCTTCTCCATATGTTCACCATCAAACAGTGAATGAAACAGCCAATTCATTTAATTTGTTAACTGATTAAACCAGTTGTGTTTTTTTTATAAAGATAATCATGCACTGGACTAAAAATAAATTATCAAATTGAATGAGTTACTAATTAAATTTGGAGGATATTTATTTTCTTTTGCAGGCGCTCTTTTGTTGATACTGTGAAAATGTTATAGCCTTGATATATAGGCAAAAGCTGTCATTATCGCATCTGACACTTTTGCTTCTTCCGGCGTAGTTTTTTTTACACCATCTCCTGCCTCCTGACTGTGCATGCCCACTGAATGCGACGCAGCGCGGCTGAAAAATACACCCCCATACATTGTGTATTGTAACCGTCTGATTCACTGCTTAAAAGCATGCATGGATATGGATATATCAAGCGATGAGAACGGAGGTGGCTGTGTCACTTTTTAATAGCTTAACGCCTTCAGTATGTCAGAATCATTATTGCAAAGAAAACGGTAATATACTCCTCTTTTGAAAACAAACCTTGTGGAGTCCTGGTTTAGTTTGTTGAAAAGAAACCTAAAATCAAGACAACAAAATAATCTGCAGTGCAACTCTGGAAGAATTGGTCGCTTTCAGTAGTCTCCCACTGTGAGGTGCACGTGTGAACAAGCTACGCAGGGAGATTTCAGGTGCAATCTTAAGGAAATGTTTTTCGGCATATGTGTTGACGGCTAATGAATGCTACATTGATTGAAGTTCAAGTATAGGACGAAGCTCCTGGTGTTATGGCCTGGGTGTAATTCACAAAAGCATTTGAATTTCCATTCAGGTCTGTTCTCTTCTCATTTGGCTGTTTGATAACTTGTTTGACATCTGTCTCCCTCATTCTCCCTTCAGCCTTTTTGCTCCATTGTTTCTGTTTTTTATTTACTGCAACTGTACTGTACCTGCCTCCTTACCTGTTCTCCCTCCCTCCACCTCCACTCCACTCTCTCCCTTTTGTCTCTCCCTCCCCCCTGATGTTTAATATGCTGTCAGTGATTAGAGGAACAGGCAACGGAACTGAGAGGTGTTAAACACTCTGATTATCACTGCTGTGGAATCGTAATGTGCTGTTTGTTTGTCTGACACAGTTGGCAACACGTCACAGAGCTGTGTGCGTGTGCCCATCTGGATTGGAGCATTCAATCTAGTGTTCATCTAGAGTCTGAAAAAAAAGTGAATCAACAAATTGAGTGGGTGAGATCAGAAAGAGCAGCCATTTAAATACGGTTTGCATATTGTGTCTCTCCTCGGTGTGCGGATACAGAAGGACTGACCACGTTCGCTCTTGCCCACATTAATAATTAAAGGCTACCACTGCTTGTCATGCCCACCATATTCAATTACTGTGGTTAGCCATTAATGTTAACCTGAGCAAATTGCTATTCTTTTAAAATCAAAAATGAGACAGCAGTTGAGAGCATAATAGATGGTGTTTTATGCATGGCGTCTTTTGTGTCTTTCTACTGTAATGTGTTTGACCACACATCAGATTAATCTAAACCAATTGTGCGTTAGCCAAAGCTGGAGTGTGCATGACTCACAGACCGCAGCCTCCATCTGCAGCTCTAAAGCTCAGTTAATGACCCACTGTGGCCAAAGTGTAACTAAAGATGTGAAACAAAGCCACACTTGTTTCTGTTGCCCTTCACCCATCTGAAGAGCAAGTTAACACAGGCGAGAAAAACTATGCATATATGTGTTTGTGCATAAGGGCAACATGCACTTTGTCTAGCCTATATGTTAGATGTACAACATTGTACATTATAGATATACATGTATTAGAGCTGTGCAATAAATTGCAATTTCATCATTATCATGAAATAACAACTAACGCAGCATAAAAACCAAAGCCTCTCTCTCAGCATGTGTACAGTTTATCTATTGATTGGAGAGCTAGGTATAATGCTAATTATTCAGATGCAGTCAGATATAGGTAATGCTAATAATCAGCTACCCTCAGGTTAATTGGTGCCAATTTAGTGTTGAACTGAAAAAGCTTTTTGGATTTATTTAGGATTCTGGTGGAACACATCACAAACACAGGTATTAAAAACATGAAGAACAGCAGAAAACTGTGTGCTATAGTAAACAAATCCCTCTTTGATGCTTTATTATTAATCACTCCTCTTATCATTATTGTAGTATTGAACAGTTTTATTGCTCATTGATTTTTTTTTCTCATATCATGCAGGTCTAACATTTATACAGATAGAGCTAGAAAACATTTACATATATATATATCATAATTAATTGCAATACATTGAGTTAAGTACTGTAAAACCAATACAAATTAAATCTAAATAGCTGTGTTTAAATGCGCACAGTGTTCCATGTTATTGTGCACATGTAGTTAGGAGGATACTAACAATTCTGTGTCCTAACATGCATCGCACGAGAGGCACAATTTGTAGTCCAAAACTCTACTTATGAGAGAAAAGATTCAAAATACATGACAGATTAATCCAGTGATCTGATTCATTTCACATTCTTAAAAATCTCAGCATGTTGTACACTCATGGTGAGTGGACGATATATTGCCCCACATGTTAAAGTCAAACTACCTTTACGTTTATCCATGCTGATCAGCATCATTAGATTGCAGCAGCACAGATCCCGAGGCTACAAATGTGTTGTGTGGAATGATTAATGCAGAGACTGCGTGCAGTGCAAACAACATTAGGTCATAATAAATACGTTAGACAGTAACAGCAGGGGGGAACAGTTGGCTGTATTGGCCGTTCACTCAGCACTGTGTGGTGGGATTGTGATATACAGTAGGTCAAACTGTTTACTGTTATGCTTGTTTGTTTAGCTTTCTTGCATGTGGCAAGATGAAATACAAATTTTTAGCTAATCATATTTAGAAGGCAGGTGTTTATCAAAATCCAGATCTTAGTTTACAGCAGCACTTCATCAACACTTTCCCACTTTTCTCATAGACGATATATGTTCTTTGTTGTTGTACAGCTATTGTGTGCAGCTCTTAATAAATGTAAAAGTGTGTGTCTCTCAGCTGCCTCCAATCTCACATAATTCACAGCTTTATAATAGCTTACAAATGTGTCTCGTCAAGCAGGTGGAGTAAAAACTTCATTATTATTTACAGCAGTGAATGCCACTGGGACTAGAAGCAAGGTAGCATATTGATTATGGCTGCATTTTTTGTGCTGATTACACAGTCACTGTAATAGTTACATCGTTGAGATTAAAGGGGTTCAATGTAAGGCTCTGTGTGGAGGTCCTCAGTGATGTTGAACTGTTTCCTGTGTGGTTTTGTTCAGACCTTTGTCAAACAGCCTGTGTTGTGGAAACAGATGTACAACATTTTATAGATGAATTGTCAACAGTCAAATTATAGCCAACTGATTTGAGTAATATTGTAAGAAAATGTAATGAAACATTTTGATTTCTTTCTTTCTTCCCATTTAAATATTGACTTTTTTTTTTTTTTTTTTAATCAAAGTTTTATTCATTTTCAACATTTTTGTGACATTTATGGCACATGTACAGTACGGTACACTAACAAAATGTATGACATCCATTCCTAGACAAAAAATAAATTATTGGACATAAAACATTCATATATTCTCATTCACATCATCATTCAATTGACACTGTCACAGTGTGACACATAGCCAGAATTCACCACAGATATCCTCTGCCCTCCCCCCAGAATTCCTTCATCCTTAAATTGTGTTCATATGTTGACATCTTAATCATCAGTCCTATTCTTCCCTATGGGACACCTTGAGTTCTTCCAGTTTTGCAGTATGATCTTGTAGCTGTGTTAAATCTAACTTAAATACACTAAAATACTGAATTTGTAATTCGATATATTAGGTACCATTATCGTGTCACCAAGGAGACCAAACCATAGATGTATGGGCAGAGTGACACCAATCCAACGTCAAAACATTGGAACTTTTATTACTTTTTTGTTTTCCTTAAATCGTGCAGGAAACCAAATATCTTTGGGTTGTGTACAAAACAAAAAAAAACAAGGACATCATCTTGAACTTTGGGAAAAGTTGTACCATTTTCAGATATTTTATAGGCCAGTCCTAAATGTGACTTGTATGTCTTTAAATTAACATAAAACCCATCAGATAAAGTCTAGTACTGAAAGTATGCTTGTAGAAAACACAAAAAGAACAAATAATATATTCTAGCATTCTTAAATGCTGTACAGTATGCTAAACCTTCCTTTACTTATGGCTCTGCATCCAAAAAAAGTTTCAGTACCACAGACATATTACCCTCTTGATACCAAACCAGCAACCCCTGCAGACATGTCTTACTTCAGAGTGCTCTTGAGGACAACCAGTTCTTCTTGCAGAGTGGAGTCTGTGATTGAGACAGCATCATTAGACCCTCTCTCGCTGTGGCCAGCCCTCCGGGCTCTCATTCTCTCACCCCCCTTTGCTTTTCACTTGTTTTTCCTTCAGTCTCTTTCTCCCTGCACGCCCCTCCTGCCCACACACGCACGTCTTCACTCCAGGCTCTTTAACCGTCTCCTGACCTACAATCAAACGAAAACTCACATCTGTTTACTCCCCATCAAGCTCATACCATGACATTATTTTTTCTCTCTTACTTTTGGAGTATTTGTATTTGTTTTTCATGAATATGGATTATCTGAAGCCTATTCCTCTTGCTGCTGGCTTCATACATGCATTGTAGTGTGAAAGCCTCTGCAACATTGGATCTATTTTATTTCATTTACTCATATAGTGCAAAAAAGAGTCCACTCTGCTGTTGGAGTTATTAACTTAGTTTTCCTATTGTGCAATTTGGCCTAAACCATCAAAAACAACAATACTCCAGAACAGACAATACTCACTGGACTCAGAGGCATATGTTACAAAGAAAGATTTTGATCTCTTCTTTCTACAATGGAGTATAGCTTGGGAAACAAATCTGTACACCATGACTGGCTAAGCTCTTTGGACTCATCTCTCCCCTGCTTCAATCTGCAAATTAAACTGCTTTTACTTGCTGCCTCAGTCCACTCCCCCCTCTCTGTCTTCATTTGGCATTGCTTTCTTTGACTCAGGGTGTCAATATGGAGTAAATTAAATATACCTCTTCCTTACTTCATAGATCTTTTTCACAGCGATCATTTTGACCTGTCCTATTTGAAATACCATTTGGAAGCAAAACATTAACAATGACTTAGCAAGCGAGGAAGGCAGAGCAGTGAGCGACTTTGCATTACCCCTGTGCTTTGTGGTATGTTAGAGCCATTAGCACTCTTAGTGATTTCCCCCGAGTTTTCATGCTGCTACGTAACAGTCATACTCTGTGTTGTGTCTATAAGAATTTGTTTTCTTTGTGAGGAATTAGACCATCGTTTATAAATCTTACCATTCCTGTTTTTAAGGTATAACATGCGACTTTTTGTGTAGATGTGCTGTAGATGTCACACTTTTGCACCACTCTCTCTGACCAAAAACAAAGCTTTACTTTGTTGTGGAAATACTACTACTGTCCATCAGTGCACCCCTTCCCTTTTCTCTCTCCCCACATAGTGGCAGGTTTAACAGTTAGAGAGGGGAACGGTTCATGCAAAAACCCAAATGAATGAAACATGTTTGAGCCTCTGAGCAAAAGATAAAACGGCTGATTGAAGTGCTGCCACACGAGTGTGAACACAGAGCTAGGAACAACAAACCAAGAGGGAGTTTGAGTTCATTTAATTTTTTTTTGAAAGTCAATACTCAATGATATATTAGGATATATTTGTGCTGTATTAACATTTAAAATGCTGCATATTAGAACAAGGGATTAGTGTGTTCTACTTCCCCTCAGTTTTCCTTAGATCAATATTTAGATGAAATATATTCATTCAATACAATACCTCTTTTATTAGGTTAATTAAAAATAGTAGAAGTAGGCTTCATCCTTTTTCATGTATCTCATATCACTTAAGCATAGAGTTGTATGATTTTCTTTTACATGAGGAGGTTCAAGTAAAATCGTAAAAAAAGAAATCCCATTTTACCTTCCAGTCAAATGCCCCCCCCCCCTCAATAATTCCCCCCATTGTTCACTTGTTAAACAAACATCTGTTTCCAGTTCCCCTTAATGCTGTTTCATGTCAAAAATGATCATGAAAGGTCAAAGGTCAATGTTTGGATAAATATAATCTTCAGCCAAAGTAAGCACATCACAGCGAGAGGAAAGAGCCTTACTTTACCTTTTGTTATTTATAACCATTATTCACATGGCTGAAAATATCTCTTTGCGGTATTAAATAAAAAGAATTAGAACTGGGCACTGGTAATCCTTATGCAAATGTCTTATTCAATTACACTGTGGTCCTGAGCATAAGTCTTGTAGCTAAATCTTAAAAAGTTAAGCTGCAAATCCTCTTTAGTCTGGAGGTCCCAGCTCTAATCGCCAGGATATTGTTGTTTTTGGTCCTGTTAATTCCTTTGATTTCTGGTGACCTGTGTGTGTATATGTGTGTATGTGTCTTTGTTTGTGTGTGTGTGTGTAGGAGAAAGTATGAGTAGGCGTTTTTCAGTGTATGCATATACATGACTGCAAGCAAAGGTCAGGATATGTGTACCATTCCCAAATACTATCTGTCATTATCCAAAAATATATATATTGCACACCCTAATACACACATACTAACTCGAACTCATACACACACATTTAAGGGAGTTAGCAGAGCTTAGAACAGGACATGCACAGTAGGACAATGCTGTAATTCAGGAAAGGTTTAGTGGTGAGAGGCAGAGCAAGAGTGGATTAGTACAACTACAAGGCAGCAAGATTCTAAAGTCAACATACAACATGGAAGACGAACTGATTTTATGCAGCAGCAAAACAGAGCCGTGAAATGAATGCATGTTCACATAGTGAACATAGTTTTCTATAATGATGAAGGAACATTTCTGTGCACTCTGTCATGGACTTATGTTCTGTGGACTTGTATTTACCTGCATGTGAGAGACCCTAAATCATGTCAACAAACTGTATCTTTGTTAAGTTAAACAGTTATAGGACATAGAGAGGGAAATACCTAAAGGTTTACAAAAGGATTATTGTAACATTTAATATTTCATTTTAGGATTTAATGTGCATCTCATGACTGTGCACAATCTATCATTTAAAACAAATGTATCTCGAATAGGTTCGGATGAGTCAAGCGGGAATTCAGAGCTTCATAGCAGTGCTACAAATGTTCTGCATTTTGAGTGTCTGTGCGGATAGACATAGAAATCAGATGTACAGTGCACACCAGAAGTGGTAGACCTTGGCAGTCAGCTGTTCATGCACACATACGCAGACACGCAGAGACACTCGGCTCCCATCGAGAGCCGTCCTGTCTGGCTGTGGGACTCAGCAGCCCAGCACAATATGAGAACAGACAGTCTTATTTTTCCATCTCCATGTAGTTGCCGAGGGTTATGCACACTGGACAGCCATCTAACCCCAGCACATTACTGTGCCGTCAAACCAAATCAGGCGTGTGGGCATGCTCTCATACTGTATGTGTGAGCATTATAAGGGTCAGCTCAGTGCATGACGCTCTGTACAGTATGTTTGAATACATGTGTGCCTGTGCCTAGTGAAATGTTTCTCTTGTATTATGCAATGTTACTGGGTTTGTCCTTGTATGTGTGGAGCCTATGTCTGTGAGTATGCAGAATAGAGTGGGAGGAAACTGTAATGTGTAATGGGCCTTGGTTTCCTAAGGGGGGGAAATTACCGCACTGCTGGAATGTAGCCTTACTAGAGAGAATGGTGGATGCAAGAGGTAACAAAAAATGTGAAAAGTGAGCCAACATCATGCATTCCAGTGGGAAGGGGAAAAACAGAAGCTAATTTTGTAGGCCGCTCATTTGAAATCATGTTTTAAAGCTCTTATAGTCACATCAGGTTTATTTGATTTGCCCTCATTCACCTTCCTACAAATTTGTCAAACATATTGATGCTTGGTGTGAACTTGACACAAAGTCATTTTGATGAGAATTATCAGTCAACAGTGCTAATTACTACTTCAATTTCAGATGATTACAATATTTCAAATATTACAAAAAACTCTTGTAATGGTCTTTTTCTGTGTGCAAATTCAAGGATGTCCTGCCCCTGAAATCTTTCTGAGCTGCTTTTTCACACATGTCTTACAGCGTGAGATTTCCCTGATTTAATGATAGGGGGAAGCTCCAGCAGGCAAGACATGATGCAAAGTTGCTGCAGAAATACAAGATGGCAGAAGAGCTTTTGCTTTTATAGCAATGCTATGTGGACTTGGATATATTCACAGTATTAAAAAACAAATGTAAAGGACATACTGGTGAGAAGAAAAGAGTATGAAGCAGCTTCATAGTGTGCACAAAGATCACACCAGTCGTGCATCTCTTGGTTAAATGTCATCCTGCTCGATCGAAGTCTAAGCTCCTGTTCTGGTAAATAAGTGTGGGATATGAAAATCGATAATTATTAATAATTATAAATAATAATTGTAAAACACGGAACCGTTTAAAGTCTGTGTGAAGCCAAATCATAAATTTGTCTCGTAACACATTAGAAAAGATGCTGTAAACGTGAAAAGACTGATCTATGTTTGAGTTATGGATTTAGACCATTGGATTGTTTTTCATCACTTTTGGGTTCCATCTTTTTTGGACAGGGCCAAATGGGGGCCTGATGACACACTGCCGTTAAATGTCTGTTTTAATGGACTGGAAGAACAGAACAGTGCTGTTTCTGTGATGCTGTCAAAGTTTTGTTTACATGCCATGCCTCTTTGGCCTGCGCAAACCTGCAAAGCTGTGTAAAATCACACACTAGAGCAGCAATATGACCAGATATGACCAGGCAAGAGAAGTCTGCAAAACAGCAGAACTTCCTTGCACAGCTGATGTGTATTAAAAGGGCTACACAAACATGCATTATTAAATCAACAAGTGTCATAAGAATGTGTGATAATACAAATGAACAGGGCTATCATTTTGTTGATTTAAAGTCAGACTGATGAGTGCAAATAATAGAGCTGTGTCTAAAATTGTGCTTCCTGGAATGAAACGTCTGTTTAGGAAAAAAAACTTTTTCTGGGAGGTATCTGGGAGTATTCATGGTGATCCTGTCATCACAGGAATACTTCCCTGTGTTTTAGGCACTACTGTAAGTGAAAGATTTAGAATTCAGATTAAAATTTCAGTACAGAAAAAGAGTCCGACTTGTGAATTAGAAGTGCTAGAATACACACACAGTTACTGTCATCTCTCAGCAGCAGACATAGAGAAGATTTTGCTGACTTACTGATTGGTACGCAGTGGAAGAAAAACATTGAAAGATGTCCTTGACAGCCAGTTTACATGTTATGAGATGTATTCCAACATCATCTCTAAACTCTGGCCGTAAGACATGTGGTTGGAAGTTTCTGGTTTATGTGCATGTTTTTTGAAGGTGGTTATGCAATGGATAGTGAATGTAGTCAGAGACAAATGCCTCTGGCAGAGTAAGACAGGAGTGGTGGAGTGCATGGGCTTTCAGCACCACTATCTCAGATCAGTCGAGCCGGGCTCAGCCTTTGCCAGCTGCCTTGGGTGGAAATACTCTACAACAGATGCAGATAAGTAATCCATCTCTTACATGAGGCCAACTTTTGTGAGGTCTTGCTCTCCAGCCTGTTACAGTGTGCAGAATTTCTTGACATTTTTTTGAGGATCATTTCATGGTTCAGTTACAATTTTGTAGCGATGTTGGGTTGGTTTAAATTAAGAATCGTGATATCCAGAGGATCCAGGGTGTGCCATGACCTTTTGTGAAAGAAGAATGTAGAATATATTCCTCATGGCAAAGCAACCCCACTCGCAATTCTCACTGATCATTCTCCAACAATATAATGCACTAACTGTTATATATCCTATATCACCATCTTAAATATACACTAGTTCAATCATTAAAACACTCAAGAAGGCAACCAATACTATAACAGAAACATCTTTTGCTCCTGATCTGCCTTTGGAGGTAGTAACAGAGGCTTAATGGGGGGAATGTGCTGGCAATGTGTAACGTCAGAGTCGGCAAAGGTGCAACAGTGCTTTATGTGGGCATGTCTGAGGGTGTGTGTCTGTGAAGCCCACTCTTAGTGTTTACACGCCGTGCTTCTCACGCTCCTCTTGCACTACTTCAATGCCATTACACAATGTGAATCCCCACAGCTGGACACCAATTTATGGTGTTGCGGGTGCAATGTATAAGTACAAATACGTAATTCCCTGCAGAACATTGTCATGGCGTTGTAACTGAACCGCATTATGTAGTAAATACAACATTTACAAGCTTGCAACAGGGAAAAGCTTTTATTCCTCAAGAATACGCAGGAGCGAAAATCAACAAGTGTGAAAAGTTGTCCTAAAGACAGAAACTAAAAAATCTTCTCAAACTGAAATCCATATAGATGACTTTCCATTCATCCAATAATACAGGTTAACATAAATTAGGCCACTGTTGGTATTTCCATGGAATACCAACACCTGTTAACTGGATGAAACCAGCAGCAGCCTCACCACTGCCAGTAAATGATTTCACAAGGCCGTGAGTTTGTCCCTCCATTACTTGGCAGGACATTATTTGGACATATGAGGTGTTGTCAGCTACCTGCTTTGCCAACATACAGGCTAGGTGCTGCTGGCGCTCATCATTGGCTTTAAGAGTGATAGCCATGAAAGGAGCCAGCTTGACGTATTTGTTGTTAACAAATGGTACAAGGAGACTCATTCTTTTCAGTTTGAAGCAAAAGCTGTTTCCATGGCATTCTTTTTCGAACTCAAAATTTTGAATTTTGGCTTTTAATTTCCAGACAACTGTTCAGACCAGATACAGACCAGATTGCCTTCTATCGGATTTAGTTCTATTTTGACCAGTATTGTTTTGACTTTTTGATCCAGCAGATGTCACCCTTGAGCACCAGCATGAATCCAAAACAAACTTCTGTTTGGCGACACTGAAGTCTCCCATCTCCCCCAGTGACACACCTCTAAACCCCCTTCCCCTCACATTCGGACAAACAAGTTATCAAATGGAATGCACCATAATTATGCAAAATGAAGCACAAGCGGCAGACAATTTAATCCTTGTGTCGAGCTGCAACCACCTGTGTCCTGCATTGTTGCGTTAGCATGCTAATGTTATCGCTCTTGAGTTAAATTCACATTTCATGTGAATTTAAATGGAATGATCGTGATCTAAAAACACTTACATGACATTCAGATAAGCAGCGAGTATGATCTTCTTTCTCTAGTCCTTGACTAAAACAGCTTTTATATCCAAGGCGAGGAGCCGGATGACTCGTCCAACAACACAGCCAGCGAGTATACACTTTTTGTTGTTTTGTGAGGTCTTTTGAAAACGTTTACCCTCCAAAACATGCTTATGGACAGTTTAGTAAGAGCTAATTCACTCAACTCAGTTTTAAAGTGCAATCAAATTTGTTTGTATTCTGTCAATTTTACTATAATCCTAATGAGGGGTAAAATTTGGCATTTTGACAGGGTAAAAATGCCAAAATAACATCACAATACAACTAGTAGACATTAACAAACCAAAGTGCATTTGAAGTAGGAAAACAAATATTTCAGCCGTCAGTCCATGAAGATATTTGGCTCTTTTCTCTTCTTCACTTTCTCCTTGCCTTCGCCCTGATCTTCTTCAATTTCTCTCACTTACATGAAACACTAAAAACTACAGTTTTCTCTTTTTTCAATAATGAAAGAGATGAAAAAATAAAAGGCCAAAGAAGGAAGACAGTAAAATCAAGCAGGGGTTAAAAGTAGAGTTCAAGAAGTGTGGAAAAAAAGACTTTTTCCAGGTATCTTATCTTCTTTAGTACATCTGTATGTGTGATAGCATCGTTGACAAGGTCAAGCTGAGGTCACAGAAGAACATGACTGGGAATGTTATCATCTGTCTGCCAGTTTCTTCTTCTTCCTATCGCCTCCTAGCATCTCTCTGATTCCTCTTCCTTTCTTATCCCAGCAGGCATTGTGATGAAACATGTCTTTGTTGTAAGTTCTCATCCGAAGAGAACATTTGAATGACACTCCATAATGTGCGGCTTATTGTTTCATGGTTCAGCCAGAAGAAAAACAAAGAACTTCCCCTCTTTGCATAAGCTTCATCAAAAGAACTGGGTGCTTCAATGTTTTGCTGAAGGATATAGCACTTTGAGTGTGTCCTTTAAGTTGGTCAGTAGTATGTGGCTTTGTGCATGTGTTGTTACCAGATCCTTGTTAAATTTGACTTCTCACAAACTTAGCTGTTCTGTAAAAAAGGAATTGGTTAAGGATCAATTTAACAGGTGTGTCGACGATCGACGGTTTTCCTTATCAATTCAAAACCATTTGTTTTATGCATCACAGCACTCTAACAGAGCAATTCCAGCACAGCACACTTTCCCACAAAGACATTTTATTGGCAAATCCATCTTTCATAAAACAGGTTGGTTAGTTTTTGGGTGCAGATCCCTGTGTGTGTGCATCACTGCATAGAGTCATAGAAATAAATCGGCATTTGAGTGCAAATTGTGCCATTTGCTTGTGATATGGTTTGAGCAGGCAGGCAAAAAGGAAGAACAAAGCCAGCTAATCCCTGACACTGAAACTACACTCTGCAGCACATGAACATGGCTGGCACATGCACTACTGTTCTGCCTCTGTAATTCACTGCAGACAAAGCCACATTTACTGAGAACAACCAAAGCAGAGTAGCCAGCAAAATAAGCCCACACAGCGACGACGGACGGCTGCCAAACATACGGTTGTCAAAATGTCAGTACTTTGATTCATATCGATAGCACGTGTCCTAAAACAAAACAATCTCCTTTTTTTTTACGATCAATTGTATGGAAAAGTAATAAAGCTTTGAAAAGAACTTCAGATCTTAAGTCATGTTTGACTCAAAGAGAGAGAGAGAGAGAGAGAGCACTGTCTAAATTTCACAAATACAACCTATTTATGCAATTTAGACATTGTGCAGGAGTTTGCCTGCAGATTTAAGTAAATAAAATCAAGTAATTAAACAATATTGGCTGCCTCTGACTTGTAGATTTGTTGCTGTGTTATATAAACGGGTATTTAATTTTTACTTGTATCACATCAAAGTTTAAATTCTGGTATCGTGACGACACTAGGTCAACATGAGTCTGGTTTTACTAAGGCTTTCTGCCTGTTAAAAGGAAGTTTTTCAGTTTTTTTTTGGGGCACTGTTGGCTTAGTGGTTAATAGTAGTGGTAGTCGCGTACCCACTGTACAGAGGCTGCAGTCCTTGAATCAGGCAGCATGGGTTGGTAATCAACCTGTGGCTCCTTGCCTTACATGTCATTCCCCACTCTCTCTTTTCCCGATTTCTGGCTCTATCCACTGTACTGTTTCTCCAATAAAGGTATAAAAGCCAAAAAACAAATCTTTGCCAAAAAAACCCTGATTTTTCTCAAGACTTACACGACAATGTGCAGTTTTACGATACACAGTATCAACACTTTGCTTTGTAAGCTTAATGCCAATTGGGACCATATGCAACATTTTCAAATGTCTTTCTTGTACAGCAATGTCAAAACAGATGCAATTATAATGTGACCCATGGTACTGAAGTGGAACAGTGTTTTGACTTTCTTGACAATGAATGGCCCTAATTTGCTTCATGCAGCAACTTGGTCTTTCTTTTCCTTATGTAGACATCAGAAATAATTTACAGGCTCCTTCAGTTCTTTTTTCAGGCCTCTCTGAGACAAGGCTGACGCTCATAACACATTCATGAGCTCTGTTCTTTCAATGAAGAGGAACAATGAGAAAGAGTTTTCATGATCTTTGAAAACTTCATTTATTTTATTATTTTTAATTGAAAAGTTTCTAACTTTGTTATGCCTACATGGCTACTTGCACAGAATAATTTCATGGTTACACTGATAAATAAAGAATTGAAACCATGCCATGATTTGAAGGCAAGGAATTAGAGAGCTAGGTTAAAACAAAGGGGAATATAAAGAAGGATGGCAGAGAACGAAAGAAGATTGGGGCTTTGCGGATGTTAAACATAGTATGTAGATAAGATGAGCTGTCATATTCAATAGCATATGAGTCCTTCATGCAGGATAATTTCTCAAAAGCAGAGTTACAGACTGAAAACACGCTCTGCTTGCATAACTCACAGAGTGAAAACAGCTACAGGGCAGAAAGAGAAAGACAGCGCTGGATCAGTTGCATGTCTCAAACAGTTTTCTGTGAAATGCACCAATAAGTAATGTCTTTGATGTCAAGCGGTTGATTTTAACCCTGGGGAGCATTCTAACATCTCCCATATATTTCCCACACAGTGCAGATTTGTCTGAGGGCGTCGGTCTATTTTATGGAAATTTAAATTGTAATGCTGGGAGTTATCAGAGATAGGACTGGCATTTAACTCAATACATTGTTTCACAAACTGTCATTCATCATTATGCATATGTGTGGCATGCATAAGAGATATATAGCAGGAGATGTGTCGATTCTCTTCTTATTTCTCTTCACCTTCACCCTGTACCAGAACACACAAGCAAAGAGCAAACAACAGCAGCAAACTGTATTTTCAGCCCACACATCTCATCCTTCTTTCTCCCAGATGACACTGTGAGCGACTGGAACACAAAGTAAGGTGCAGTTATAATTTGAAAATGGGTAAAACTGTAATTATGTCAATTTAATACATGTCTTCATCTCAGAGTAGTTCTTGTTTAGCCAGTAAATCTTAGCCGTTGCTATGGATCACTCCTAATCTGTTTTCTCTTAAGGAACTAAGAAACAGGAGTAGTGCTTGAAGTGGCCTGATCACAGGTGTGATGGAAGAAAAGGAGAGATGGTGTTAAGAAATAGATTGAAAGAGAAAATGATTGTTTTGTAGAAAAGTCCAAAGCAATAATTAAGAAAATGGCGACGGGAAGATCAGTAAACATCAAAAGCTGATTACTGAGGTAGAGATTGTATGTAAGCTGTGTCTTTATCTTTTTATATTTGATTCAACAAACTATTGCAATTCCATGTCAAGTCATGAGAAAATATGAGAGTGACTTTCAAAAGGATAGGAAGAATCATACTTGGGGTAAACTGGCATTAGAGTTGACATTAGAGAGGAAGACGTAAATGGCCTCAACGGCCTCTCAGATTTACACAGGCTGACAACTAAATTGGATCCCAAATTGCAACAGTATTGGCTTCACTGCGTGTTTGACAATGGCTGATTGAAACCTTAGATATGTGTGCTAATTCTACTTCACACCCACTTTTCAAAATTTTAGAAATTCACAGATTCTGTTAAAGATTGGACATTTTTGTGGAATACTGATATCAAGGTCAAGGTTTTATTTTGTCTCCCCTAGGAGAAGTTTGTCTCGGATATGGGGAAATTGCTGCATAGACAATACATGGAACATTTAAATTAAATCATGAGCTATTGCAAACTTGCAAAACATTAGCTTATCCCTGCTGCTAAGGTACCCAAACATCCACTTAAGTGTCCGTACACACACACACACTCCTACAATCACAAGCACATGCACACTGCGCATACCTACATTATAAACACATACCACTGAGACACAGACCCTATTCATGTACACATGCCAAACAAAAATACACGCACTGTTACATACATGGCTACAGTAACTGGTATCTGGTACTGTATAGCCGGGTATTACATTTTTACTTGTATCATATCAAAGTTTAAGGATAGGAAAATATAATGTTACATAACTAGGGAGGCTTCTAGCAACTAATTCCCTCATTGATTAAACAGACAATTAAATTCAGACCAATTGGGATCATCATTAACATCGTACAGGTTAACGTCCAGATGTGTGTGCTGAATGTGGTATTGTACGCATTGCACTGGTTGATATGCCAGTTTAACTTGATAAAACCTTTTTCTCAATTTTTAGAACTAAACACTGCCAAACAACAAGATGTTATCCGTTCACTGTACTTGTTTACAATTTGGCAGATAGGCCCAATAACAGGGAAATAGCTAGTTGGAGGCTACAGCCCCAGCTTGTGGCGGGCAGCTGCATTACAGCTTAGACACAACATTAAAACAAAAACTAATATTAATTTGATTAACAGACTACTTGTTGCAACAACATTGCCTTAATACATTATTCCTTACATTTAACAATAGTTATCCCAGTGATCTTATTAAAACGTTTTTTAGAGTTAACCCTTTCGTCCTTTCTCTCTTCCCACTCTGTATACAAACTGATGGCTGTGAATAAGTTGAGACCTTTCAAGTCATCCCAAATGGAATTTTTAGTGTTAAAACCTGCAAATTAAATTGTCACTGTTGGTTACTTGTGGCTTTTTCAGAGCTGCATTGTCATCGGTGGTAGAACAGTTTAGTTTCTGCTGTTTGACTGGATCTAAAGTTTCCATAGAGTACTCTCAAATATCGCAATACCCCAATGCAGTTGAATGATTACAGCGCGGAACAACAGATCAGAGTAGCAGAAGAAGAAGAGTAAACAAAGGTCAGATTAAGAAGGGCATTTGAGGTTAAGGGACGGCGGTAAGACACAGAGAGCTTTTTCGAGAGATAAATGAGAAAATGGGAAAAGGAAGTTGAAAAAGATCTGAGGAGAACTCTGGGCGATTAGAATGAATAAGTCATTAACAGATTAATATTAAAATGGAGGGATTAATAATAAAGTTATAAGATCTATGACTGTATTGTGTCAGTCTGCTATATTATTTCACAAAACAGAAAAAATCAGGCAGAGGGTTTTTGCAAGTCATCTAAGTGCATAAGTGAGACAGTATTTTGGAAAACCAAGTGTTGAAGACAGATTCATCCAAAGAAAGCATTTTCACAGTACATTGACTATCACTGCAGAATATATGACTGCATGTCCTTCTTCACATATTATGAAAAGGAGGAGGCTATGAATAAGAGAGGCAGTAAGAGACATTCAAAACCAGAAAGATTTGTCTTTATTATCTTTACTATTAACAAGATATACTAGCTATTCATTCATGTGACCCAAAGTAACCCGCCCTGCATACACACTGAGTTGAATGTCTAATCTAACAGGCTTTAGGCAAAATAGCAGTCCACTCATCAATAGAGGTCAGAGAGGTTGTGAGTCACCGTGGAGGCAGACGTGAGAATCAACACCAAATAATTCATAAGAGCAGTCGAACGTCACTTCCCGGCTCGCCAGAGAGACCACGCCCCCATTTGGGTGAAAACAAGCCCTGAGAATGTATCGGCGGTAGATTAGAAAACACTGGTAGCCGGGCGATTAAACACGATTGCGTAGCTTTTTGTACTTCAAACTATTTTATAAACACAATTTAGTATCAGGTTTTCATTTGCAAAGGACAAAGGAGGGGAGCTCTGTGTGTTTGGACTGAAACTAGAGAGGATTAAAGTGGTAAATTGTGGGACCGCTGTCATGTTCCTGCTAGCTTTAAGGCAGCGATCGCTCTGTGACAGAAGAGAAGTCTGTTAACAGATTCTTCACACATTCATTCACTAACGTATTAACAACGTTTTAACTGTCATGTTACATAAACACGTTGGTGAAAATGTCTCTAAATGAAGGAACACCACACCAAATCCTCTTACTGAAAAATAAATGTCAAAATAAAAAGTTTGCTAGCTCGATATAACGCCTCGTCTCGCCCCACTCATCATTATTTACACTCACATATGAATACAAAAGGTTTTAATATCATCCAGGTGACTTTACATATGTTATTCTTTTCTAAATCAGCTGATAACTCAGAGTTTATGTAAACGTCTGTAACCACTCCATTACAGTGATGAACACTATTAGAAACTATTACAAATAACTATTATTTTAAAATAAAGATCCCTCTCGGGTAACACGGTTAATAATTACTCATCAGGTGTTTAAAGTCAGTATATGACTCCTTATGACTCGTTTTAGCAGTTTGACGGAGAGAGATTGAACAGACACTCACCTACACGGTTAATTTTATACCGTTATGATGCCGATCTATGTAAAGAAATGTCATATTTTAAATGTTTACATCACTGGTCATCAGATTTAGGCTTGTTTTAAAGTATGGTTTTCACTTTTTAAGACTTTAAATCGGTAAAGACCCCAGCTTTTAAATGAACCGCCATTCATTCAGATGGAATGATTTCACCCAGAAAGGGGCGTGGCCGGCATCGTTTGGGCAAAGTACGGTCCGGATGGGTTGCTCTCATGAATACCATTCCTTTTTATCCCCATCAATATTTGACATCAGAAATGTACAAGGAAGGGCTTGTCCTGTTATAAATATTAATTCCAGTGGAGATCACAAAACCATGGGGAAAGTGAAGATACCATTAGCAGTCATGAATGTGTCTACACTGGCCTTTTAAGAGATGTAGAATCACTTACAAACATACCCTTTGATGATGTTTGCCCTTTGCTCCTACCTCTTCTGGACAGCTTAATTTTGTTTGGTCAGGCTGAATATTCCACATGTTTCTCCCTCTAGGGTCAAGAATTTGGAGTTTAATGTATAATACTGCTCAGCTGCCCAGTTGTTGGTGTCTTATCTTATCATAAGCATATGTTTTATATGCTTGAAGTACAATCCACTATGGGTAAGAAATGATCCATTCTTTGGATGTTCCTAGCTGAATGATTTCCTTGTCGGTTTGATGAAAATGTAAACTCTTTTTAACTGACTAGTATATTGATAAGTAACACAAAACAGTCAAAATTTTGCACAATTAATTCAAATTAGTCGGTGGGTAAACAGTGTTATTTGGTTTGACGAGTGTGAGCTTGTGTTACAAACGATAGTAGCGCCAGCCTACTGTCCTCCCTGCAGCTAAACATCCACATCCACATCCACATGCCCATGCTTAATGTGATTGTTCCGGTTGATATGCCACTTCACCTGGAATGGAAATTATGTTAAATGAGAATCAGTCTCTTTATTTTCCTAATACTCTGTTGATTTCCCACCCCCCACATTGATACATTTAATAGATTAAAAATGTATTTTTTCCCCCTTGAATTAATTTAATCCCAAAAACCTTTGTTTTGTTGCTATTCAGCTATAGTAGTTTAGCTTCTGCAACCTAAAGCTGCAGTGAGTGAGAGAGAGAGAGAGCAGTGCTGGTCGAGTGTCACACAGATAGGGCGAGCGAGCGTGGCTAATGTCACTAAAGCATAAAAAAAGAGTTCCACCAGGTTGTATTAATTCACACATGCACTAACAAAAAAGAATGGATACTTTAATTCTAGTACCAACCAACAAACTAGAAAATACATGAATATTTTAAATTATAACATGAATTAGCTTTGCTCAAAATGGAAAGACATGTACAGCATGTTATGTCATTGACCTGAATGACTCTTCCCTGTGCTGTTTAATAAATGATTAACTTCAGAAAGAGTAAAGTACTGATGTCATTAAAAATGTACAACGCTATATAAAAACCACAATACATGTCATACATAGTGAGCAACTTCATTGTCGTAGCTTTCTCTCCTCTTGTTTCACCTCCTTTGGGTTTTTCTCAACTTATCTCCCTCTGTGTTTTCCAGCGAGCAGGATGAACTCGTGTTCCTCATTGACATCCACAACAAATATAGTTCTTAGATAGTAAGTAAGTAGTTAGTTTTCAGTTAGCAGTGGTCTTCCTCTGGTGATCAGAGATTAAGAGAAACCCAAGAACTGCAACAATGGTTCCACCAAATGTAAAGAAAAGTCTTATTGCAGCAGACTTTTACTTTTGATTGCAAGTCTACATACAAAAATCACACTAGGCAGGGTTATGTAATAGAATAAATGTGATTACTGACCCCGTTGCATGTAAACACTGGGCACATGAAAACATTCTCCATTTCTTTGCATTACCTCTGTCTTTCAAGAACTCTGTAACTTCTGTGCATTTAAATGTAGTCTTTATCTCAGCCAATTTGAAGCTGAATTATTGTTGTATTCATCCCCTTCTCTCACTTGCAGCTTTGTATTCTACCAACTCCTTAATGCAACCCTGTCCTCAGTCTTTGTACGTCCTCAGGATGCAGTTCTGTCTGCTCTATTTATTCATGTGTGATATCAACCGAATGTGTTGTACTCAAGTTTTGAATATATGGAATATATTTTTAAATGTGCAGTACTTTCTTGTTTATCTAGTTTGTGACTGTGTTTGTCTTTTGCAGGTATATATTCCATATAATACCTGTATGCCAAAGCCTCCAGCTTTTATAAAACACCAATGTTGTTCTTGCTGCATATTCAACCTGTCAATGTTTTTATTTTCCCAAAGCAAAACTCAGCACCTCTGTCATGTCCCAGCATCTGTTTTCCCCCATTCCTCTGTTAGTCTCTGTTGTTTACAAAGACTTTCTACTGCATTATTATAAAGCCAAGGTCGCCAGCTTGGGGCAAACAGCAATGGAAAGCAACATCAAATCACCTTGTTTTTCCTCTAGATATGAAGAAAAGGGAAATGATTTGACAGGAAGAGGTACAAAGCATTAAAGAACAAAGTTAATCACTGTGGGAGAATGCCAGAGGTTGATAAATGAAGAGACGGAAATGTAAGCACAACATCAGCTATTTGTTTTCTTTGTTTAGAGTTTTTCCATCCTGCATCCTTGTTGTTGTTTCTGCTTCATTTTCTTTCTTTTTTTCCTGACACATCTCTCTTTTAACCCCCCTTCTTTTGTCGCCAATGAGTTTTCCACTTTCTTTTTCTTTCCATCTGCATTCCCTTTTTCATTTCTCACCCGTTCAGCTTTTTCCATAAAATTCTATTTGTTGGGTGTCAGAGGTCTGGGTGAGATGGGTGTTAGCTAAGAGATTGTGTCATAACAAACGAACACAAAACAGAAGAGATTGATTTGGCGTTTATCTCAACAGTGCAGTGCTTGTTGAGAAAATTGGCATAAGACTTTGGAGCTGAATGTGCTGCTCATTTAGAGAGGCAGGTCTTAAGTTAATATCATTGGTAATGGAATGCATTGATACAAGTTGTTTCAAAACCAATTTCCGTCTCTTGTAAAGCTGTAGAGAATCTCAAGTGGTTGTTTCTTTTCCTTTGCAAGGATGATTTGCACAGGATGATTTGCAATCACACAAACTCTCATCTTATATTTTGGTTATCGATTGCTAAGGCATCATTTAACTTCTGGTTCTGTTTAAGTGGGTAGAGGTGAGAATTATCTTGTACTATGAGAACATTTGACTTCGCTGAACAAATGGTGTGTGTGTGTGTGAACGCCTCAATTGGGTGTGAATGTTTGTGTGTGTGGCTGTAGGGAGGATGAAGAGTTTTATACGCTCTTCAGTGTCCACAGAGAATCATAGTGACAGCAGATCATTCTTTTGGAAGAGTCCATTTAAAATGAAGCACAGGAGAATCGTCGACTATATATAGTCAACCAATAGACACCCTATTGCACCAAAACACACAGAAAACACTCGCTGGTATAACCCTCCTCATAAACCATCAATATTCACACTCTGTCACTGCTGCACATTCTACAATTGTTGGACGTATCACCTTAATCATGCTATGGACTGAATGCAGGACTGAATATTTGAGCCAATGTATAAATGCATATCTTCCAGTTTCCACTTGAGGCTGGTAGCAAAAGTGAGTCAGTATCTCTGTGTAAGGCATTCAATTGTACTCTTTTCCGAATCAAGCAAAATGCCAGCTGTTAAAGTTTGTCCACCAATAAAACAATGCATTTTATCCAAACTAATTTGGTATGGTTACTCTGTATTGACTGAAACTTAAGTTTAGGTACCTGATATTGGAATTTCCCAATTTTAAGAGAAAATGTAACTACTCTGCACGTTGCACGATATAACGCCTTACATAACAATGTAGGAAAGGTTTATTTATAGAGCAACATTCATACATAAATCAATGCACAGTGTTTGGCAGAGTTGAAAAAAGAACATTTATAACAATAAAACACTCTTTTAGTGTTAAAGCCCTATTTTTAACTTGGGGTACTTTTCTTTTCAGTAGATCGTGTGATATGTTGACTAATGTGTCCCCAGCATGTTTGACTGCATGGCCATGCTTTATGCAAAATTCACAAGTGTACCAGTTTACACAGTAATGAAGAGAGAACTGCTCTCCTACAGTGCAGAACAGCTTGAAGCAGCAGTTGTGGTGGGACACAGTAAGTTTTGAGCTTGTGCTTCATCATTCATTGGCCAGTATTGTAGCAATCCTAGAATAGGTAGAGACGTATTCAGGTCACAGTTGTTAACAGTGAATAAGGTATGCAGTGCTGCCTCAGGTACTTATCAGTGAGAGTCTGGTGTTTGTTTAAAGAGAAATGTGAGTTTGTACATATTCTATATGTATGGAAAGAGGGCCGTTTCACCCATCAGGGAGGATCCATCAATCAGTGACAGATCTGTTATTATGAAGTTCTGTCTCTAGAAAGCTGTTATGAAGTTTTTGTCTCTAGCCATCCATCCAAAATCATGACCTTGATCGGCACGTTGACTGACAAGTTTGAGTCCATCAAATAGTGTCATTCACCGTTGCTTACCAGGGAATATGAAGAGCAGGCTTTAAGGGAGTCTGTGGACCTTCAAAGACCTGTCCTCTCAGTATATCCAGCTTCTATATTGTTCCCATGTCATTATGTGAGCTGAGTGTTTTTCTTTGTTTTTTTTTAACCTCTCTCTTTTAATGCTGTCTACCATTGACAGCTTCAATCACTTGTGACAGTTTGAGCGTGTTGCTTTGATTTTCAAGTCGGCAATCTATCTATCACAGCATCAGTCTTCAAAGTCCCATTAGAGTTTGTGTGCCACAAGTTTTGACCCCAACTTTGATGAATTTAGACAGTTACACACCCACATACTTCCAAACACAGAGATTATGTAGTGAGATTCACTTGTAAAAAATCTTTACCTAATAGTTATATAATCACACACATAAACACAAACTTCTGCACAAAGAGACCCACTGTTGCTTCATTAGTTTACAGGGAATTTCTGACATGTTTTGACACAAGTTGTCAAATCATAGTGGGCAGTCATCAGCACCTCGAATAGAAGGACCGTGTCTCCTGTAAGCGTGTGTATCAGTGTTTGTGTGTTTACAGTAACATGTAATGTTTACCCTGCTGATGAACAAAACCCCTTTAGGACAATGCTGTGTGCAGTACCAAAATATCCTTAAAGGACTAGTTATTTACAAAAACTGCCAGAGGTTTTGAGCAGATTTGTGCACTTTTTGTGTTTTTCTGTGCGTGTGTAACAGAGCAGGATGTTCTGCCATCATCACATGCATTTTGTTTTAAATACTCTGGACACAGTTACTCTATGGAAATGTAGTCATAAGAATTAAACATGTCTGATTTGCATACCAAAATATTTCATTGGCAAACTTACATGAATTAGCTTTACACAATTTCAGGACAGATTTTTGGTTTTCCTCTTATATTTGTAACAGCATAATAACATGGTAGATAATGATATAAATGTGTGCAAGTTAGAAGCAACTCCTGCTCTCTTGTATGACAGGATGATCTCTCAATGGCAAATTGGTCATATATTTAAACAGTATCGAGTATCGATATGTCTTCAAGATTAAACAAAGTTGTGCATCTTCCTCATCCTCATAGTGTGTGTCTTTTTGTATGCATGCATGTGTCTTGGTAATTTCCTGGGTGCATGCCTGCCTGTCTCTCTGTTGTCAGAGCCAGAGGGATGTCTGGAGTTGGCAGCATCTCCGTCTTATTACGGGCCTCTTTGATTTCACCACATAAGCCAAATGGGACAAGAGATGCAAGAAAACGTGCAAAGGCAATGAAAGAGAGAGTGCATGTAATGTGGCCGTCGGCTAAATGACAAAAACGGTTTGTCCAACCACTTCAGTCTGTTTCTGTCTCGCTGCTTGAGCGCCTCTCTGTAGTTTGTGTGTGCTTCTGTGACTTGAGAGGTCGTGGGTTGGACCGCCCTCCTGTTAAGGTCACATCTCCAACACGGATTCAGATAACCTCATCCTCTGCCTCAGACACTTCAGACACCCACTTCAAAGATTTCATTCTCAGTGGATGGCAGTTTCAACTCTACAGAAACAAAGACAGACCTTTTATTATGAAAATCACTATGCTAATCAGCTTTTGGTGAATAGGAAGTGGCTCCTTTTTTTTTTGCAAGGTAACACAGGTGAGGCCCTGAATTCAGTGCAAGCACATTTTCGGCCTCAGCCTTTCGAGCTGATGAAAACAAGTCAATCATAATTATTTGTAAAACTTTGTTGTATTCTGTTTAAGAACTTTTTAATTTGTGCTGTCACAAAACATATGCCTAAAGGTGTGCTTGCATGTGTACATAAATACCAAAAAAACACACACAGACTTACATTATTTTTAAGTCTGAATGATAAGTCCAGTTTTTTAAAACCGGACATTTATGTTTTATTTTGGTTCAATCCTGTGATTTTGATTTGCATTGTTAGCAGGGGCACCAATAGCCTCGCGGTTATGTTGCATGCTCCATGTATGGAGGCTGTGGTCCTCGTTGTAGCGGCTGTGGGTTCGAGTCAAGCCTCTGCCCTTTGCTGGATGTCATCCCCCACCCCCTACTCCCAACGCCCATCTAATAAAGGCAAAACAAATACTAGGAAAATATGGGGAAAAAAGTTGTTTCAAACTTACATAATATCCTTCAACTGCAAAAAAATAAATCAATCTAATTTCTGCTGAAAGTATTAAAGAAAAAAATTGAAACAAAAACAGAAAAGTGATGGCTCGTGAGATTACAGATGGAAATGATTGAGTGACAGAACAAAAGTGCTGTAAAACTCATATTTTCTTGTATGTTTGAAAACACAGACTACGGATGAGAATAGATCGAAAATTAAGCTGCAGAATGTTATTTAGTTCATCACTGATGTAGAAAGACTAAAACAGAGCATGCATACAAAGTGAAGACATGGTAAAAGAACTGAAGATAAGACAGTGAGTGACATCCGAGGAGACGGATGCTAAGAGAGAGAAAGAGAGAAAGAGAGAGCTATACTTGCCAGTGCCGGTCCGTGCTTTCTGATGCAGATAAAAGCAGGCAGGATAGACAGAGCACAGATGAGCTAAAGATAGGCATACAAAAAACCAAGGATCAGAAATTGAGGGGTGGATGATAGACTGAAAGAAACAGATGGATTCACATGATACAGGTCGGACCGAGGACATTTAGTTTAGAATAGAAAATTACGGACCAGGAGAAGCGGGGGATACAGAGATAGGCATCAGTAAACAACAGAAAATGGGTATGAATCCACAAGGAAGCAGAGCAGAAAAGAGACAGAATGTGAAGAGATAGTGAGGTGAGAGGATTCAATGGTTGAGGATAGAGTAGAATAAGAAAAAGAGTGACATGGTGTAAATGAAATAAGGCAGCAGAGCCATAGTAATCCTGGGGGATAAAAACAAGTGAGGAGATGCTGTCACATCAGTAAATATTGGCTACAATGGTTGACATACCTTCTTAAGTCAGATTTAGACCTGCAGTGCTGAGATTGTGTTTGCCTTCAAGTCTGAGTGTGTGTGTGTTTGTGTGCACAGTGTCCTGGTATGGATAGGCCCTTCATGCAAACTGTTAAAATGTTCCATATTTCCACATGAAACAAAACAAAAAAAGGTATTTGAACAACATTGTTCTGTTAAAATATCTAATGATGAGCTAGCCGCTAAATGATGCAACTCCCTCAGGTGGGATTGCAATTTCAGCTCAAAATTGAGTTGGATACAAAATCAGATCTATGTTTTTATTACATTTTGGTTTTAAATGATGAAGATACACTAAGTGTTCAAAGGGGAATGAAGAATAAGATAATCTGACTGGTCTCACTCATAGAAATCTTAGAAATGGCAGTTTAAAAAGAAAGTACTCGTCTGATGTTGTCCATAGATTGATTTACATACATATGGATCCATCTGATTCTGCATACATATACACATCTAGATTCCCATCATAAATCTATCCAAGCCATCACTTCAAGTTGTTGATGGTTGTCTCCTTTGAATTGGCTTTGCTATTTATATGTTTGTAGGCCTGGAGGATTTTTGACTGTTGACGCAGCTCACAGCTGCGACCCGAAGGTCTTTTTTTTTGTAAGAGTTTCCATTTTTCAAAGGAAATCCCAGTGTGATTGGGGTCATGGATAAAGCTGCCTTTTGGCACTGATCTTAAGTCAGTGTGTCCTCTTTAAACGCTTTGAACCCACTGATAGAGGCATCAAACATTTCCAAAATTAGCTGTGAACGGCTGTGCCTTTACTGATCAAAGTTGGAAGACAACATGCACACATAAATATGTAAAATCAGAGGACAGTTTTTGTGTAAGCCTTTGCTTGTCTAACCACAGAAATCCAACTTTACTTTATTACTAATAAAATGTTTCACATGAAGGAGAGGAGCTAAAGCGTTTCTACATTTTCCCCGACCTCTTGCACAGTTGCAGCTGCTTTTAATTAGGTTCTCTTTTAAACGCAGACAGTTGAATAAGTGGGCTGTTTGTTCTTGAGGCAAATATAACAGACTATGCATGTAACATGTAATCAACAAGAACACAAAATTCTCGTCAATGCACCAACGCTCCAATTTAGCATCCATTTTGCACCCTGAAGTCATATTGATTCATTTTCAATGTTCAGTGATGTTTCAATCAGAGTTATTCACCCATTGATTAAACATCAATTTAACATTGAAACAAAATAAAATCAACACCACTTTACATTCAGCAGGATTCTGTGGCATCATGCCGTCAAAACAGAACATTGATAAAAGCTCTTTTCAGTCTGACTCAAAGGAAGAAGTCAGCCTGCAATGCTAACAATTTATGAGTCAAAAGAACAAGATCCAACTTTCAACCAGACAGTGAATTAAATATCACGTTGATTACAATAAAGTTTATATAGAAACATAACAGAAACCATAGCCTCTATTTTCTGACGTCGTATGTTTGAAACCTTTGTAAAGCCACTTAGTTAGAGACCATTAAACACTGATGTTGGATCAGCTTTAATGAGGTTATAAAATGCAATCCAGTTGGTGTTAGTCTTATGCACCAAACAAAATAAATAAAACCTTGTGTGGAGGAACATAATGTTCTCCGCTTGATCTCTAGAGGCCATACCATTACTCCAAGAACTACATAATATTCTGTAATGAAATCCCAAGCTCATAGAACCCTGCTGTGTTAGCCAAATGTAAAGAGAGACACAAAATTATGTTTTAAAACCAGCCAGATAAACCAATAGAATCCTTAAAATGAGCATAAAAAGTGCTAAAACACTAGCATTGGCTCAATCTTTTAAGGGCAACACCAGTGCATCTTGAGCTCAGACTTTTACTGTGCCTCTGTGGAGTTGAGAAACAGTTAATCCTCCTGGTCAGTGTTGTCAGAAGAGCTACTGCAGCAACTGCTTAATCATACACATCCACATAGAGAAATGTGAGCAGAGCGGCCCAGCAACATATCCACTCCAAAGTTACAGCCGAATGAGAGATGGAGGGCAGGGGGAGCACTCTTTATCTGGCCATTACTTCCTGTTCTGGTCAGAGCAGTGAAATGAAACGGAGACGGATTGGCTGGGACTGTTTATGCTCTGCTAACAACAACGATATCATTCCTTCTGTCTGTTTTCAACTTTCAGAGAATGTTGAAAGCCTACAAGGAAACTGGTATTTAAAAAGCAATGCAAGTTTATTTGTACAGCAGCATTAACAAAAAAAAACAAAAAACATTCAACACATCATTATAAGCAAAAGTAAGGAGACAACTGGAAACACAGTAAATTATATATTCAGATGCATGTCCACTTAAGGCTTCTGTGCAAAAAGAGGCTCAAGGATACCTTTTGTGTTTCTGATGCTGAGGGACGTGTCAAAACGGCCTTATTTGGCACCTTGAGAAGGAGAGCTGGCTTTCAGCCCCAACCAGAGAGGAAACATCATCAATAAAGAAGAAGCTGTCAGTACATTGAATATTTATTCATAAACAAAATCAATAATTAAATGAAGAGAGTTGCATTCTAAAAGGGCTCTTCAGTTTATCACACTGTATATTCTTCACCTTTGAGGGTTGTGAAGAAAGTTGTATCATTGTCACTTTAGCAGAAAACAGTGTGTATGTGCATACTGTAGTGTGTGTGAGTGTGTGTGTGTGTGTGTGTGTGTGTGTGTGTGTGTGTGTGTGTGTGTGTGTGTGTGTGTGTGTGTGTGTGTGTGTGTGTGTGTGTGTGTGTGTGTGTGTGTGTGTGTGTGTGTGTGTGTGTGTGTGTGTGTGTGTGTGTGTGTGTGTGTGTGTGTGTCCTCCAGCTATCTCTGAAGAGTCATTGTGACAACAAAGAGCCAAAGCACAGTCAGTCTGTATTGATTGTCAGTAAATTGCTTTGCACTTTTGCACACACACTGTGGGTACAAGACACAAAACATGTGATTGTGTATGCAGTCAAATAAAACACCAAGGAATAAAACACACCATTTCTCTCACACACACAAACACAAACAGTGAAACGCACAAAAAGTCCCATATGCCCCACAAGTGACGCTTAAGGCAAAAAAGAACGCTGACAAAGTCAATAAACATGGTTAAAGCCTTGTATGCTGAAAATTGTTTTCTGTTTGCAGTGGAAGCTACAACATTGCAAGTGTAGCAAGTGAGTATTCAAGCAAACCAAATGCCTTCTCTTAATTAGTTTTACATTAGAAGTATGCAGGAACACAGCTGCTATTAGGAACAATTCTTCCTGACTTGCAAAATATAAGCACCTAGCCTTAGAGTCCAATATGGTAAATGGACTTGAGCTTGTATAGTTCCTTTCTAGTCTTCTGACTACTCAAAGCACTTTTACACCGCATGTCACACCTACACATTCACACACTGATGGTAGAGGTTGCTATGTAGTGAGACCATCAGAAGTAACTAATCCCATGCATACGCCACCGACAAAGCACCATGAACAATTCTTGGTGAAGTGTCTTGCCCAAGGACACATCAGACATGTTTCTGCAGGAGCTGGGGATCAAACCCTTCACCTTCTGGTTGAGAGACGACTCTACCAACTGAGCCACTATGTAAAGTGTCCAATAGTATAACACATTCACATGCCGATGACGAAGCAGCGGGAACACCTTGGGTGAAGTGTCTTGCCCAGACATCTGGATTTATTTTAGTGACTGTAAGACTTGTGGTACCAAATGCTTAATATTATAAAGAAAGTATAAAGAATTGAATTCAAGAGACTGTGGGATTTATTTCTTCTCTTCATTTATGCTGTACTTACAGTCTCAAGCTATATCATACTCATCTTTACAATGACCTCCACTATGAATTACTAGCAAGATTCTTGCACGATGAGTCAAATAAATGGTTAAATGTCTTCACCCTCAGTAGAAGGCACCAGAATTACTAGTTGGTAGAATTAATCATTGATATTTTTAGATACTGTTGTTCTGGCCCGCACAGCTGGTCAAATGTTGTGTCTAAATTGTTATGCAGCTGCCTGCCACTAGCTGGGGCTGTATCTCTGGTTAATGGCTTCTCCATGCTGCCATAATGCTCTACTGCCCAGATGTAAACAAGCACAGTGGATGGATGTTATCATGTAGCATGGAGCCATTTTGCTTTCATTATGAAGTTGTACGGCGGCGGTGTCAGGTTAATCCTAAATCTGATGTGCCGTTTTGATTCAAGTAGTAAAAACCCCAAAACATATCAAACAGGAAACAAAGCACACCTTGACTTTTCTTCAAGTTTCAAGAGAGAAAGCTTCTTTGAAAAGACAGACTTCACAGCATCATTTTGCTCCGTCAAAGGAAGAAGAAAAACTATAAAAAAATAAGGAAGAAGAAAACTGTCTGAATAAAACAACTCAAAAGTATTCAGAGTCATCAAGTCAAGTGCAGTTCATTTCTGTATAAACAAGTCATTTAAAAGAATTATGGAGCAATTCACCAAATCTCCTCTTCAAAGGGAAGTGATAAATGCATGAACAGAGCTGAATCTCCCATCTCTGCGTGCCAGTCCCAGATTACACAGTTTGGGAGCCTAAACACTGACTGACTGCAATTCAAAAACTAACGAGACAGCGGGCCTCTTTTCTCTGTCTTTCCAAATGTATTTAAAGGATTCAATACCCAGTTTTCTCTCCATCTCTACATCCCATTTGAAAACACAGAATGCCTCTGCGAAATGTGCACTTTTGTTATTGCAGATTCACCAAATCCAGATATGTCAAATCTTGTATTCCCCTTAATCTAATTCAATAAGACCTTGGGGTACTTTGAGAACTGCCTTCCATCCAGAGCCGAGTGTGGCTGCGAGAATGTGCGACGGTGTGTATCTTTTGTTAGCCATGCATTGTCAGACTAGAAGGCAGATTTTGCATTTCAACCTTCCACATTTAGAGAGTGATGACTTGAGTGACTCAATGGACTCAAATTCACACATATCCCACTGACAAGGAGCTGAAGCATGTTTCTTTTCTTCCTCTTTCTCTGTTAATGCTCCTGCACATGTTTTACTCTTCCTTCACTCACTTACTCACTCACTCCCTCCTTTTGTGATGCTTGTGCTCCACTTTTTCCCTCCCGTTTTTAAACTCCTTAATGTATGCTGCTTTTAGTGACCTTCAGGGGACACTTAAGGAAAACCTTCCTGAGCCATGAGATGCTTTATGAAAAAAGAGAGAGGAGTGGAATCATAAACAGAGTGGAGGACAAATAGAACCATGGCCTGTGTAGCATCTGAGGCAGAAAACCACATGATAATAGCTCACCATCACAGTTGAATCATTGAAAAAGTCAGATGTACTTTAAGCATAAAAAGTCCTGTCTACACATAGTGCTGTGCAAAGAAATCAATACAGGAAAGTCTCACCCGATTTCCCGATGCCATGTACATTTTCCGGCCCCCATATAGATACATTAAATGGATTGAAAGTGTCCCTTTAATTCCTGTAATCACATCGACCTCTGTGCCCTTGTCACTTTCCGGCTGTTAGGCTTGCTCCTACACCCTAAGGCCCCATGTCCAGTAGCGTTTCTTTCTGAGTGCCAGGGTCTTTTTTCAGTTGTTTTCAATGAGTCGAGAGTTTTTTGCAGAAGCAGGAGGCTGCACGTAGAGCGTCATTTTTCCGCGCTCTGCCTTTTCTTCATCCGATCCGAGAGATCAAGTTGAAAATCTTTAAACTTTTTCGAAAGGCGCTGTTGACATCACCGCTCAGCGCTCTTTTCCGAATGTATGATATTCCCTGTAGTTTTGCTGCTTACACATCATGTCTTGTACCCACATCCTCTTTGCTGTGTGTCTGAAATAAACAATCAAAAATAAAAAAAAACAGACAGTAAAAAGCAACTGAGCATTGTCGGTCATAAAGCAGCCATTGTGAAATACTGTTGTCACAGAGACAGGAAGGATGTGCTGCGCTTTTCTTTTCAGCGCTCATACGCTTCAAGCAAGCGCTCCAGAGTGACAGCCAGCGCTTTTCTGCCTGGAAAAAACCGCGAGGTGGACACAGGGCCTTAAGCTGCTGGAAGCCAGGGAGCAGTGCTGGTTGTGGGACATTTAGATAAAGTCAAATGGAAACAGCGCTGTAAAAAAAACAGACATTTTTTTATGATTATTTCACAGCGTCCATGCACAGGAGAGCTAATAAACATGTCTGGTGTTTTGGAAACCCTTCGTTCGAAATACATGTGTATGGAAATTCTTGAAAAATATTTTTGACTCAATAACACGGCTAACTGTGTATTCAGTAAAGTCTTGCGATAGGTATCATATTGTTACCCTTGTATGGTTATACATATCATATCATATCATGAGGTCCTTACACAGCCCTTACTACACAGCACAGATAATACTAAAATTGAACAGTTTTACAGTTCATATATTGTTCACGCAGAAGAGGATTAGATTCTCAGATGTATTAAGTTAGCCCTGACAAAATCACACGATATCTCCAAACAGAAGTGCCGCTGCTCTGTATTTGCAGTGCAATTGTGACATTTTTTGACATTTGCTCTGTTCTAATGTCAACACTCGGCTCTGCAGGCTTTGATCACAGCCCCACTTGATGAAAGCTCTGAGACTTAAATGTTATTTTCATTTAAACGTGCTGAAGCTGTGCGAGCTTTGCCCTTGAATTCACGGGAACAAGAAGTGACTCACTAAAGGTGTCTGCTGGGAAATGTCCTGCCGCTTAATTGATGTTTTCTTAGAACGGTTATCTTTGTGAATGTGGCTTGGTATGAGTCATAATCCAGGGCCTGGATATCATTTAAAAAAAAATCAAATCAAATTGGGGGATAACAGTCCCCAAAATAGTTTTCTCTAAGAGAGACTCGGGTGATAATTTCAATGAGCTTGGCTTTGGGATGTATCCAATCATAATTTGACCTCATATTGTATTTTCTGAAAAGCTTGTTTTCCGTAATGGTCTGAATAACAATGACATCAGTGTATTTATTAATAGTAGTAAATATTTAATTAGGTAAGTATTTCAATCTTAACTAGTCCACCTACAAATGAGGCAACAGTGTGAATAATAAACAGAACCCCCTTACAAGCAGTATCAGAGTTTCTCACTCTGCGCCATCACTTGATGCCTCTCAGTCCCACAACAAACCGTGAAGTCACATCTCTTGTTCAGACTGCTGTCTGTGGTTTCTGAATCAAACTGAACTCTGTGTAACAGTTTGATTTAGTCTCTTTCCCAGGGAGAGTTATCAAGAAACAACTGCCTGACAAATCCTAAATGCACTCACTATGAAGGAGTAAGCTAGAGAAAAGATGACATGTTTGCAAATAAAGCTACAGAATCAGATTGCTTCATCTCAATACGCTCTTAAAGCAGTGAGCAGATAAAATAGAAACATCTTAAAAATATGACAATGTTAATTGAAAACATACTTTATTAATATGTTGCTTTTCTGTTATGATTACCTAATAACCTTATAATTTCAATCGGGAGAGACAGTTTAGGAAAAGATAAATACAATTTCTTTGGCGATTAGACTCCATCATGATGACTTCGTGCACTCACAGGGGTAGTGAGGCCGACAGCAGGATAGGATACCCCCCTATGGGGTCTAGACACTGGTGGTGGTGGTGGTGGCTGGATCTGAACTCTGCTGAGCTGGAATGGAGCTGACTGGGTTGGAGGAGGGTCACAGCGATCGCACTGAAATGACAAACTTACTAGGGAAGAGAGAGAACAGATTTTATAACTTGACAGGAAAAGCAGTGTTCTTAGAGTAAACGCCCATCAATCGCCAATCAGCTGATCACCAGAGCAGGGGGATGGTGAAGTGGTAGAGTGAGAGTTGAGTGAAGAAATTGAATAAATGTGTGACTATAACCAGCCTTCCTGCTTGAACTTATGCTAAGCTCTATTAGTAGTTTTCTCTTGATGGAAGAAGGACATGAAGGTTGAAGGTGTGCTTGTGATGGTACAGTTGACTTTTGTAAGGCGATAGCAACTCTCATTCACCTTACATCACTTGATTGGGAGACAGCAGGCTCCAGACCCAAGTCAGTCGCACTGGTGTCAAACCTTCAGATGACTCATCATCAGCCACTGTCGTACGTGCACTGCAACCATGAACATTTCTGGTATTACCTGGAGCAGTTGCTTATGAGAATAAAAATCCCTGAATCAGTTAAACTGGCCATTTAACAGTCTCTATGTCTTGATGTACAGAAAAAAAGAGCAAAAAGTCATTTTACCCAACTCCTCCTCCTTTCACTTGTTGTATCTATTTGCACACCTCACCTCAGCCCTAAAGAGTATTGAGAATCAAGTTAGTAAACATCTGAAACCGAGACAGACTTCTGCATTGGCTTTATTGGTCTTAAACATACAATCTCGTAATTTGTTCGGACCCGATTTAACAGACATTGACCACAGCTCAAAAACAACTAAACACACGACCCTGCAAGCATCATGGGTGGGACACTTTGAAATACTCACACCCATGTTGCTGCCTGCTATTCTTGCCAACAGATGTTTTTCATTTTTAATCTACAACTCCTGCTAAGAGTGCGATCCGTTTTCCCCTGTCTGTGAGCGCATGAATCTAATTTTCATCAACTGTGGCTTGTTGCGTAATAATAATTTTAATACAGCACTGCCTGTCAACTTAACGATAGCAGTCTTCTTTCTGGTTTGCAGTTCTGGCATTTTAATTTGCCTAGCGTAACTCTCTAATCACAGACCAACATATCATTGTAATTGCTTTGAACAAGTGGGGCTGAGGCACGGAGACCTATGAAAGCATGTGTTGACTGTATTTTATTCAACTTGACATAAACCTAATGATTTTAGTAACGGGCTGCAGTTAAACACAAATCTCCAGGCTTGATAATGACTCCGTATTGAGATGTTTTACAGTCTAAGTGTCAAGGTGTACCTCCAATTCATCAAGTTAATTTTTATAGCTCAAGAATACAAGTTTGTCCCAGAAAGCTTTACAATCTGTTAATCTTGTTCCTGCAATCTCTAATCTTTATTCATCAGAGCATATTTGCATTTAGCAGCTTAACACAATATGGCTAATAGCAGTGGAAATATCGCCTTGTGTCTGTGGATGAGAGCAATCATCGCTGTCAAGTCGACAGGGTATTATGGTGGCATTTCATTCACAGCTTCTCACTGCTTCATAAGCCTTTAAAACAAATGGGATTTCTGTTCACACAACAGCTCTCTTCTCCCTCAGCCTTTTGCAGCTAAACCAAATTGCCTATCTCTGATCTCATGACTCCCCCCTCATCCCTCCTCCACCCCCACCTTCTAGTCCATATCCTTATGAGCAGACTCCATATATATCTCAGACATAGTTAAACACCATAGGCGGTGCCCATAAAGTTTAATGTTAGCGCTAACAAGATGTCAAGGTCACGCTGCTGTAATGTTATAGGAAGCCGGGCTCTCTCACAATGAGAGCTAATGAAGTTCTATTGGTCATAGTTGAGGAGGCCCATTGTTCAGCTCAGAGGGGGAACATTAATTGAATGGATTATTCACGGCAGCCTGTTGAAAGGTTTATCACTCACTCAAACGGGGATATATATTGTCTGCGCATGTCTCCTGTCCCTGTACTATCTCTGTATAGTCCAATGCAAACATGCAAACACACACACTGGGACAGAGAGTGCACACAGAATGCTCTGGACGTTTTTGATTTTCTAAAGCGTGGTTGACATTGACAGAATTTCCTGGACCCACAATAAAAATCCACTTTTATTGCTGTGTCAGCTACGCTGCACTTTTAGATATTGCATAACACTGATATGTCTTCTGCAGTTATATATTCTATATTCTCTATATTTAAAATGGAATCTATTTACATGGGAAAATATTCTTTTGATGTGAAAAATAATACTGAAATGCTGAAAATCCTGCATTGCTTTAGTGCATTTAAAAAAAAAATTCACTTTAAGATTCTGTGAGGAAGTCATGGTTTGTGCGGATTTTGACGTTGCCTGTGGACAAAGCGATACTGTTTATATCTCTGCTGATTTTGTCCTAATAAGTTTATGTAAGAGACACATCAAGCTTTAGTTCAGCAATCAAATGTCTGACTTATCAATAATCTTTGACGTTGAAAATGTCCAACAAAAGGCTGTTTCTGCTGCTTGCTGTTTATCAGTTTGTCTGACACCTACCCCACAGCAGCAGTGTCAAACATTAAAAATAACAATCTTAAAATCATCCATCTTTATCCATATTCTCTCGTTTGATTTTGTAGCTCATAAAGAGGCTTTAGTATTGAACTCAGTCTGTTTCATAACAAGTTCAATAACAACACCACACAGGGGCTTTAAAATATTGAAAAGGGAAACAGAATGACAATAATTTCAGTTAAGAAAGCTTTTTAAAGGAATGCTTTATTCCACACGTATCAACAGTATTCTGAGATGTTAGAACAAATGCATTTTTACGAGTTCAGAACAAGTTCAACTGTGGCACCTGGGACGGAAGTTGCCTGTGCATCCGTCTGGGTGATTATCAGGCCCTTCTCTTTCTTTTCTCGTGTTCTCATTGTTGCCCTCTGAATGTTTTGATCAATAATCTTAATGGAGGAATCACTCCTGAGTGTAAGAGGGGGAAAAATAACTTTCTGTGGGAGATTGAAAAGGAGAGAAAGTCTGATTGTGAGGCCAGCATAGAGTGTCAGAGCCTGGAACGCGTGTTGTTTGACATGGGTTGGTTGTGGAGCAGGTCCCCCGGGTGTTTTTTGAGAGTGCTGCTGGTTGTGTGTGTGTTGACTCCTCACCTCAGAAGCTCCCTATCATCAAGTACATCTTCATTCCCTCTTTCTGGCTCCGCTTTCAGTCTTCCCGCTCGAGGTCCGTCCCTCCGCTTCTCCATTCTTCTTCATCAACCTCCGATCCTTCATTTACATACGTCATTCGCAGACATTTCTCCTTATAGAGAGGACATAAAGAAGATGGACAGAGCTGTTGTAAATCAAAGCCAACCAATCTTCTCTGAAACGGAATGAGACACAGAGGAGAACACAGTGCTGATTCATGTACATACAATAGGACTGGACGGCTGTGGACATTGACACTGAAGCAGAGTTGTTTGAAATCTTGTAGTTTTGACCTTGTAGGATGTTGACAGCAGGTTGCTTTAGCTGACAATGGACACAGTTAGAGAGAACAACTGCAAAGCTGTTGGATTTGGAAATGTGAAAAAGTGTTAGATCACAGATTGTTGTGAAATTGTAAAAGTGCATACCCGTCTGAACAAATCTAGTTCACATATATCATCATTATGTTATAGTTATTGGCTGTAATTCTAACTAAGAATATGTGCAATATGGAAAAGAGGATGAATAAGCCTTGTATTCATAATAAATGTAGATCCAGTGCCCAGCTTCTTTTTATAACAATAATGATAAACAGAATCTATTGCATGCTAGTAGATTTGAATAATTCATTATTCTTTTGAGGAATTATTATAAATGTAAATATACTACTGCCCCCCTCTATTAACAGAGACAACAGTGAACGTTTCTTACATTTCCATTCCAACATTTCCATAATGCAAATAAATAGAAATCCAAGCACAGATGGTGCACAGTGAATTTCTTAGTGGTTTTAATTTGGAGATCGGTGGAAAATGTACATGATCAGTGAAGATAATTTTCAAGAAAGGGTTATTTATGCCTTTCTCTGCTATCACTTATTTCTTTAGACAGGTATAAAAAGGTTTGACTTAAAGTTAAAAGTGTTGAATTTGTATAAAATTAAAGGTCACATACTGCATGGTTTAAGATTATTCAATTGGGAAGGCTGCACAGTTAAAGTGTGTAATTGTGAATAAGCCTTCCATGTCTGGATTGGAAAACAGTGACACATCATCTATAACTTTCTTTCTATTTCTATTTCCAGTGTAATTATGTGGTGAGAAAACCAGTTTCTCTGAAGTTCATACTTCTTTTAATAGTGATAAATAGCGTGTTGGTTATAATCCTGACAGTCTTGCCCTTTTCTGGCTTGTCTGTAGCCTTTTAAAAAGCTAGTCAGGCTGTTTATCTTCAACACAGCAGCAGTGTAATAAACAGGACTATAATGGCTTGGAAATATTTAATCTAACCAAATGTTTTCCAGTGTTTTCAGAGGCCAACAATCTGAAACAAAGTCCTAGTTTTTAACAAACTCCTGTCGCTCTGTTGGCATTATTCTGTGAAATGTGCATGACCCACAACACTGATTTATATTCAGTGTTAATTTATTCCTAATTTTTGCCCTCTACATAAATTTATCAAAGTAAATCTTTACCTCAGTTTGGTTTATGTGAATTTTTACCTTCATTTCTTGTCAATGTTATACTTTACTTCCAAACATGGGCAGTCCCATTTTTCTTGGGATTCCGAAAACTGAAATTAGCCACTTGAGTTCCTTTTTTTCTTCTTCACAGTAAATACCAACACTACAAAATAAGTTATGATTTAAAGCAATTGATTTTCATGCTGTATTCACCATATTTAGTCTTATTGGCTCAGTTTGTCAATTTCATGCAATTTAACCATTTACCCCAGGACTGCCACCTGAACCTGAGCGTTATTGTCAGTGTGATACAGATCATGTAATTACCAGTCAGAGCGCATAAAAGTTATTACAGACTGACGCCATCAATGCTCCTCCTGTGCGAATGGATTTTTTTCTATGATTGCCCAGAGGACATCCAAAAATAACCTCAGTCTCAACCTCATTTCAACCCAAAGATGATGAGCTCTATTTTGGTTGGCCTGATTAGGGGTTTGCGTTTATCTGGGGCTCCTATGACCCAGTGATATCTAGGACTGTGTGTGCGAGTTTAGGCCTGCTTTGACTCCCCAGTGAGGACTTTATATAAGGGGATTTACACCAAGGACAAAGTGTGCATGTGAATGGAAATGTGCAGGGACGTGTAACAGTCGTGTTTGTCAATATTTGTCTATAAATGTCATATAAATAATGACCTATTTTTAATGTATTTAATCTAAAAAAGAAGACCAAAGTCTGACAAGAAGAGGAAATATCTTAAATAGCACAGGTTGCTGCAGTTCCTGGTTTGAATCCCCGTCAGACAGAGCCTCTCTGTGTGGGGTTTGCAAGTTCTCCCCCGTGCATAGGTTCTCTCCGCGTACTACCACTTTCCCCCACAGTCCAAAGACATTCTCATTAGGTAAATTGGTGACAGTAAAATTACCCGTAGGTGTGACTGGTTGTCTGTCTTTATATGCAGCCCTGTGATTGACTGGCGAACAGTCCAGGGTGTAACCTCTACAAAAAGAAAGTTACAAACAAAGAAAAAAAAACCTCATAAATGCTGAAGAACCAGGACCACATGAGGACAATTAAGTGACTTCTATTCGTTCATCAATTAATCCTGTTATCCTCGAAGATAAAAGCAAAGCCATTCATACTCTTACATAGCCTTGGTACATGCGATGACTTCATAATGTGCATGTTAATTCTGAAAGAAGAGGAAGTTGAAGTTAGAAAAGTTATACCAGGACAAAGGGTCAGCATGGGTCAAGCAAAAGTAGCAGCTTGAAGGTTTGCTGAAAGACTGTAGGCGTCCTCAGGATTTCTATCTCTCAACGTGTTGGAAATGCAAAAATGTGAGGAGCAAATGAAGATGCTGGAGTCCCAATTGAAATAATATTAGCTTCACATGACTTTGTGGCATAGACGGATGTGAGGGCAAGAAACAGAAAGACATTAGGAAGAGATTTAGGATCTGAAAGCGAGGCCAACAGAGCGAGAGGGAGATGGAAAACAGATTTGCACATCGTGCTCGGAGGGAGGTCTGGCGCCATGCTGGAAGCTTTTCATGATGCAGCAGCATCACAAGTCAAACTTCTCACCTCTAGCTGCAGGGGGGGAGGAAAGAAGGAGGGCGAATTAGAAGTGAAGGGGTTGGGGGGGTCAGTGGAAACAGAGTAGAATGAAAAAATGGGGCAGAAACATGAAGGGAGAGAGAGGAAAGTCAGAAAGGGCAGATTTTCAACGAGAGGCTGGACAGAGAGAGTAAGGGGCAAAGAAAGCGAAGGTTTCAAGTCATGAGGTCTTCTGGAAGAAAGGAAGTAGAGAGCAAAGATCAGAGAGGAAGGGGATTGGAGCGCTACAAGGCTAGCTGTACTGCATAATGCATGCGGGGTGATTTGGTGCATGTAAACGGTCTGTGAATCTTTTATAAGATCAGGTTGACCCAGCGATACCGAGCGGGAGAAACAAAAATTGGTCAAGGTGGACAGAGCTGAAGGCATGGCTGTCGAAGGTGAAAGCCTGGGAAAAAAGGACATGTTTTATTAAAAGCGTTTGTTGGCTTCATTTGTTTGTGTGTTTGCGGCGGTTAAGGTAGACAGAGAGGGGAGAAAGCGATCTGAGACGTTGTGGTTAAGCTCTCTGGGTGGATGGAAGCACTCACGATCTTTTTCACAGTACAGCAAGCAAGTGCATTGGCAGATTAGACAAAGCCATCAGCAGAACAAGTTTCCACTTCAAAGAAATAACAGCTTTTGAAAGTTTTATAGAGAAGCCTCTGTAGATGGTCTGAAGGACAGGCAGATCAGGATTGTTCTGGGGTTTCTGTAAGTGCAAAGTGTGCTTCTAACTTTACCTAAAAGTACCTTCATTACTTAACAAGAAGAAAGGGTTCATATTCATATTCCCACAAATGTTTAGGTATTCAGTTCTTCTACTTTCACTTTGGTTGTCTCTCCCCTAACCCCTTAGTCATTATCCATGGCAAAGATATAAGACTGAGCCCTCCTCATCTGCTTCCAAAGTGTGAGAGGAAGCTTCAGCCCTCTTGAAGGATTCAAAATTCTCTCTTCCTCAGCATGGACAAAGATTTTGCTGGAAAGAAATGTAACAACCTGTTGCACTCCCAGCAGTGTTCAAAGACCATGCCGGGCCTCCGCCTCAAAGAAAAGTCACATTTCTGAAGAAGTCTTATGAAGCTTGATCACTCTCAAAGTTAGAGACATGAATTAAAAAAAAGCACAGGAGGTTAACTACCGCATTCTTTCATCAAAAATTCAAATGCTTTTAATGTTGTTGCATAATGACCAGTGGGTTTAGGTGTATCCTTTAAAAAACTGTTACAAGGATAAAGACATGAACATTTTTGATTAGAAAAGAATCAGACTTGATTTTCTTTCATCACAAACCTCATTACTCATCAGGGCCTTTGCTGCAGAGAACAAGAGCTCAGCAGTATTTCATGTCAGGAGCAGAAGTCTTGGCTTCAATGAATTCTTGAAGATATTCAGAATGAAAGAGAGAAATCCCTCTGTATTATGTCTGATTCTTTTCTTGGAGGCTGTGGCTCAGTCGGTAGAGTCCTATCCGATAGGTCGGGGGTTCGATCCCCAGACCCTGCAGCTACATGTCCGTTGTGTCCTTGGCAAGACTCTTAACCCCAATTTGCTCCTTCACTGCTTCGTCGGCAGCGTGTGAATGTGCGTGAGTGGGTAGGTTTGACATGCTGTGTAATGTTTTTGAGTAGTCAGAAGACTGGAAAAGTGCTATACAAGTTACAGTACATTTACCATTTAAATAATGAACTGGTTTTCAAATACTAGTTTTCAGTTTGGGAAAAAAAAGCAACTGAGTTTTCATAAAGATTCTATATTTTTAATTTAATTGTCTATATAGTTATCTTTTTCAAGATTGCTTTTGATGTGTACAGTTTAAACCCTATTTGCACCAGATTAGTATTGGACCTCTGGCAATTTTGGATTTACTCCCCAATGGCAGTGTTTGATGTGTCATATTCACGTTGGATAAGCAAAGTCTCTCATTTACTAAAAATGTCATGGCACTGCATGACAGCCACCATAAGTAAAGCACTGCATTCTTATTTTTTATTCTATCCGAGCCAGTGTAGCTCACCTCGTGTAATACCTAAACGTACACATGCTCTGGTCTCTTAGCATTAAGGCGTTTGATTTGAAGCCTTTTGAAAGATAGAAAATGTTCCAACCTGCATGCTGCATGCATGCAAGTCATCCATTTAATCACTCTTAGGTGGGTTCTGTCTGGTTCTTCTGATGGATTGTAGTTGGCTCTTTCTGTGAATGAGTCTCCAGACTGTGTAGTGAGATGAGCCAGCTGAATTTGCACCCAAAATGCTGTCAATACCTTGGTTTATGTCCAATGTCCAATACATCCTCTATTATTCTTCACTGGAAAAACTGTGGAGACCTTCTAAAAGAAATGATTACCCCATATTACCAAGATGCCAATTCGGACAGGATAACTATTATCAGTGGACCTCTGTGTTTGCTGAAATTTGGTAGGTTTTTTGTCCTGGGTTTATTTTCTTTACAGATTAAAGACATTGTTGATCAACATGGGCTTAAAAACGCAGACATCCTTCAAAATGAATACCAGAGGTCCTCAGGTAATACGAATCCTGTTCATATGGAGTTTAGCTGCTTCTAGATTTACTCTTCAGACTTAAACAACTTTAAATAATTTTGAAATGATAAAGATAGCACAATACACACAAAAAGGATCAGTAGAGAAGACTATCATTGTAAGTCTAAAGAATTGACCCAAGGCAATAAGCTTACTAATTTAAACTCAAATCTACAAGAAGATTACAACTTTTAAACAGGCATTTATCATGTTCATGACATCAGTGATTGCCTCGGAGGATCTTCACACTGTCTCTGTCTTATCCTAAACTGTTGTGAAATCAATTTTGCATCAAGCGAGCTTGTAATTTGGCTGTTTCCATATCAAAGCCTTGAACCTCTTAGGGAAAACTCGAGGGTGGGGGGAAATTGAATGAATCATTCTCTCCTCTGCTGCAATGGTGCCCCTGAGTAAGTAAGGCACTTAACCCTCAGCAGCTTTAGTGGAGCAGCTCAGCAGCCCACAGGAGACGACTGTGGGCTGATCCTGCATTTAAATGGGTGTAACCTGCGAGTGACCCTGAAGAGGGAGCTGTTGCAGGTGATCGTTTGGCTCAGCAAAACAGTCACAGAATAATAAATAAAGTCTAAGGTGACGAGAAAAAAAACATTTCAATTTGCTGGTAAAGAGGGTCAGACGGTGACAGCATTTGTCTCTATGGTGCCATACGGTGTGTTAATTTGTTCTTTATACAAAGTGCTTCACAGCTATGGCAAGTGAGATGGTCAATATCCATTAGACATGCAACCATGTGTATTTTTACACACGAGTGGTGTATAAGATTAAATAAACACACAGAAGACGTCTTCCCTGAGTAAAAATCTTCATTAAACATCATGCGCCATAAACACCCAGCCTGTAGTAGGCAGTGTTTTTATTCAACTAAAAAAATGATTTAAATATTGACAGTGTTCCTATTAGCCACACTGCTTCATGTGAGGCAGAGAACAAGGAGAGAATAAGAAACTACAGCTCTAGCAGGCGATCACTCTGCAGGATTTCAACAGAAATAGGTCAGGTAGGAATAAGAATGCACGATGATTCCCAATGAAGCCAAATTCAATTCAGCATTCAGCTCTGTACACATACTCCTCCTGTAATCAGCTCAGGTGAATCAGCTGGAGGGAGGTTTTCCCTTTCTTGTTTTTTTTTCAAAGTTCAACCTACAGAGAGACGACTTGAGATCTGACCCATAGAAAGCTCCTCTACTTTACGTTTACTCTACGTTTTTTATGATCCGATTTTTATTTACAAAACTGACAAGACATCTGCATGAATGAAAAAATAAACCAGTTTAAAGTTAAAGAAATATCAAAATAAAGAAGAGACAAAAGGAAACCGTGTGTGTGTGTGTGTGTGTGTGTGTGTGTGTGTGTGTGTGTGTGTGTGTGTGTGTGTGTGTGTGTGTGTGTGTGTGTGTGTGTGTGTGTGTGTGTGTGTGTGTGTGTGTGTGTGTGTGTGTGTGTGTGTGTGTTTTCTTTTTTTAAACCGATCTGTGATGAAAGTAAGAAGTAAGGCAAACAATTCGCAGCATGTTGCATTATTTATACATAATGTATAAAGGACAATAAAATAACAGAGAAAAGGAAAGGTAGGACAGAGACAAGTGTCGTGAAATTGTGCACATGCCGAGAAAAAGATGGGGAATTGAAGAAGATAATTTCTTGAAGCCACAAAGTAGAACATAAAAAGGGGATATTAGAGACCAGAGGTACAGCAAAGGGTGAAATAAGACAAGTAATTCATAAAGGTGCTGAGCCTCTTATTGCATGGCTAGGGGATTTACACTACAGCTTAATATGTAGACAGCCTTAGGTTTTCATCTGGTGTCAGTGCATGTTACAAGACACCATCTTTGATCCCTATACAGCTGCTCTACAGTCAACTTACAGCTGTGCAGGGGTTTTAATGTGACACTGTCAGCACTGTTACACACACCATCTTATCCTGCAAATCTGCATTTATAATTGATTTGTTTAATCATTTACCTTATGTTAGTCATGCTTGAGAACACGTGAACATTGAGGACAAAAAGAACAGAAACGGTAACATTGGGGAGAGGTTGCAGTCTCTACCATGGCTGACTCACACAATGTATTTTTAGAAACTAGTGTGTGTGTGTGTGTGAGAGAGAGAGAACTAACAAAATGCTATTTCAACACTTTTTTTTTTATCTCCCAGGGATCTTTCAGGGGACTACACTACTGACTACACAGCTGTGCCATCTCCACAAAAAAACGTCTAAAAAGACAGAAACTCTGCCTTAAATACGAATGCAACTTGATTTCTGCTTATTAAGTTAACACACTTAGGATCTGTAGATTTAATCTATTTTCAAAAGGTAGCTAAGCAGCAAACAAATCAGTTATTGATAGCATTGACATAAATTTACAGTGATTTAGTAAAACAAAAAAAATACGATGCAGCTCATCACACCTTAAGGATCCTTTGTTAAGTTTATAGCCTAATAAATCAGACCAGTATTAATTAAGGGTGTTTCTACATGACCTACAATACCGTCAGCAACAAGACTTACTATTTCTTCTTCTTTATTTGACTGTCATCCCTGTCAAGGAGGAAGGTGTCTTGCTCCCTTCTTATTTAGTTGTTCTAAATAGATTCCATTGTTTTGGAACAAGCAGCAATCTCCTGTGTTGAAAAAATGAGGCCAGGACAAAAACATGCAGTTCCTTGAGTCTGAGCCTACATCAATGTTTATTCGGTCTAAAACTTACCAGTCACAGAGCCTTTATCGTTGAATCGTGTTGTACTTTTTAAAATAAATTCCACCCTGCTTACAGATTCCGTCGTGTGGTTACTGGTTAGCCAATCAACAATTACTTTCTTATGAATACAAAATGCAAACACATTTACACAGCTTCTTGCTGCCATGATAGTAGTAACGTTCCACATGACCACAATGCTATTCTTGTACTTCTCATCTCGAGTTTTGCTTTATGAAAGGGCTTCAAGGCATCGGCTCCTTTGTGTGCACCTAATCCAAATAGAATCCCCTTTTTAATATCTTCTGCATCTTTGATGTGAATCATTTAGTGTGAAAGTGTATCCACTGGCTCCATTTTTAATTGATTCTCTCATACTGGGCAATAATAGCAATAATGTTTGTGCATACCTTGGTGAGCGTGTTGTTGGTATTAGATCGATAAGGTAATATGGAAGGTGGGAAAAGGTTCAAAGGTTCAGAGAGATAATAAGCTTCACAGGAGTGGGAGGACAAAAGTAGGTCTAGACTGAAGAGACTGAGACAACAGAGAAGATGGGAGGTGCAGACAAATAACCGGGATTTGTGTAATGCACAGAGACAGAGGAGATGGAAACAAAGAAAATATGAGATTGTGAGGCAACCAGTAAAACAGCCAGACAGAGAGAGAGAGTTAGGGATTTGGGAGGAGAAATTGAAAGCTTTGATTTGGGAAAAACAAAAACAAACAAGGAAGGGAAATGAGTGACTGAGTGTGGAGTGAAAGTGGAGTGATGAAGTATAGACTGAGGGAAGAGCTGAAGTCTGAACAAATGGAGGGGGCCGGGGAAGAGGGAGGTAGTGGGTTGGAGAGATCTCCAGCAGGGTGCCATGTCATTGACTCGAAGTCTTAAAGCGATATCGGTCTCAGTCGCCCACCTCACCCTCCCCTAATCACTCTTCCTTTCTTTCTTTGGCTCTCTGCTGTTTGTATTTTCTCTCTCCCTCTGCAAAGACAAGATAAGCCTTGGAGATGTTCTTTCTTTTCATCAGAACCTTTTACCACTGCTTGGGGATTGGACAGGAAAGAGACGCTTGTCTTGCAATCCTGCCATCTCTCTAATGTATTCAAATTATATAATTATATAAGATGTTTGACAAAAGCTTTTATACACAAAACCCAAGGTGATACACCAGACATTCCTGAAAGGGGAAGAGAGGGCGAGGCTCATGCAAATACGCAGATACAGACTAAGAGGTGCTGCAGGAAAACAAAGAATCTGCATTCAGTTGTCTGTGCAGAAGGCACACAAGGCATTCCTTGTTTCATACAGACCGATTCTTGGTTCCAAATGTGTGGACTGCTAATAAACACTGGAATAGATTTAGTTACTCGGAACATGTGTCGTGCATCCGTTATGTAAGATTACTCATTTTATATTTCATGTTTTGCAGTTTTGTAATGTTGAATAAAGAAAGATGAATCATACAGCAACAGTCTGGTGGGTGATGAGCAGGTTTTTGCAAAGAGTCACAGACAGCGGATGTTCAAGCCAACAGACAGGCTGCAAAGAGACAAAAAAATTGGCTTGAGTGTCGCAGTGCAGAACAAATTTCTTCCAATCACTCCTTGTCATTTGCTGGCTACACTAACAAAAAGCAATGTCACTACTTGCCACTGTCTACATTAGCTTTTAGTGACCTATGTTGAACAGAAATGTATTCATGCCGTCTATCTCCGAGTTTCGAGCAATCATTGTTGGATGAAGATGTGAAGAAAGAACTAAACCGTCCATTTAAAAGTCCATTTAAATCTTCCATTTCCCCTCACTCACTTTCATTTTAAGCTGCTATCTCAACCCAGTTTTATTCATCCATAAAGACCATTGCCTTTTAAACCTTTTCTTCCGTCATCTCGCTGAAACTCTTTTGTATTTCTCTCGCTCTAACATGAGGTGCGACCAGCTGTAGCTGAAGCTCCATGAGCATAACCATCATGCCTACCATACAAGAGCACTCTATGAGCATTATTACTGATACTAGACTTGGATCTTTTGCTGCTGTCATACCTGGATCCTGATGGATTTTACTGCAAGGGCAACACCTTATACTGTTTAAAAACATGGACACCATCTCAGTGACGCCCCACATTTTTGTCAGAAGAGGCATTATGAAGCCGACCAATGTCATTTACCAAATTTGAAAGTAGAGCCTGACCGAATATATCGGCCAATATTAGCACATCAAGTGACTATCAGTACCAATAAAGAAAAGAGCCATTAATACCAAATTTGTTTTTATGTACTAAGCTGTGGGCTGCAGTTATTTACACTTTCTCATTGGTTTCACTTTAAAACACTGGAGGTAGCAGCTTGGAGGCCATACAATATGTAAACATTTCAAATTAGCTTCTGCTTTTCACTGATGTGATTCGTGAAAGCAGACAGTTGTTATATGCATGTGAACATCAACTAAATAAATAATGAACATATGTGCACAGCTATACATGCATACATAAACAACCCCATATTCATTAAAGTGGCTCATTGACATCCGACAACACATGTACACACACATGTACACAGACACAACATAAAATGGGTTGGTAGTTTCAAGGACAAACCATAATGGACACGATAACTAATACAATTTACTTACAGTCGAGCCTGTCAAGCCACCCTCTGTCTCCCTTAACGTGGAATTGCATGGTCAATAGCGGGCGCACACCTGACTACGTGTGTGAGTGGGTTAGCTTGCCATCTGCTCTGTGTAAATGTCATGACGCGTACACATTCATGCATGTGTGTGGAGCATTTACATGTCAAGAAGTGCGATCTCAAGCTTAGCTGTAACTCACATCCGCCTGAATGCAACCAGCGTTCTCCATGAAGTGTGCCTGCTGCTCCAGTGTAAGTAATGACAACATAAAGCACATTTACAACCATGCCACTCACTAGAACGGGAAGAGCATAGACACAGATACGCCGAGATATATGTCACCATGTTAAACATTGATCCCTTTTGCTGTTTTTTGTCCAAGAGTAAGCAGGATGGATAGGGACACAAAATGTGGGAGTGCAGAAGATGGATGAAGGGGGAGAAAAAAGGCAACAGAGTTAGGAGAGTGAGAGGGACAGCACCAAAGATAAAAGTATAGGAGTGAAAAAAAAAAATGTCCGAGATGGAGCGAGGCCTCCTTCATGTCTAGTCCCGCCCCATGGAGTTAATAAACTGCCCAAGAGCAAAGCATCATGCTCATCAATCATTCCAAAATGGGAAGTAGGAGAGGTGGAGGGAGGAGGAATGAGAGAGAGGAATGAGAGGGAGGAAAGGGAGCAGAGTGGGACAGAGGGGATTAGGTCAAGGTCTAAAGGAGGAAAGGAGGCATTTAGAGAGAAAATGTCCAGGATTTTAAAGTGGGGGGGAGTGAATGGCCCAGATATTTGATGACCTCGTCCTCAATCCTTCTCTGCTGGACATCTCTTAAATGGCAGAGGAAGAGAGAGACTGGAAGAGACAGATAGGAAAATAGCAGATGAGGGGGGAAAAGTGGATACAGATAAGTGTTAGATACTAAAAATGGCTGTGAAGTGGGAAATAAAGAGAATAAGAGTGTGCTAGATTAAAGGGAAGCATGTCGATGGGAAATACTTTCATTCCTTTAAGTCTCTACCTTTAACAGATTCCAGGGAAAGCCGTCCTACATTCACACACTGTATCAAATTGGCCTCATTACTAACACAGCTCCTATCTGTCATCTTGGACAAACTTTCCGTGTTCGTGTTTGAGTGCATATGGCCTCCTGTCTTTGCGTTCACCTCATTGACACAGATTAATTGGCTTCTATAAATCTAGGTGGAGTACCAGTCGTCTATGTAATGAGCAGCGTGGAGTGAATAGGCGGAAAATGAGCATTAAATTGCACGTCATGCTCTGGGTCCGAGAGTGTGGCAGCTCACCTCATTTTCTGACTAAGAACAGCATGCGGCACAGATGTTTCATCTCGTTTTGGAGAACATTTCTCATTCCTGTCTTGTTATTAATAACAAAAGAGCTTCTGACAACCTTGTCTGAACTCCCCCTGGTGTGTTATTAGCAAAGAACATCATTTAGGCACTGACATGCTAGTCAAATATTGTTGTGTTTGATTTGCTCCTTTTTTTTCCATTCAGTCTCTCTTTTTTGCTGCCTCTCATTTAGGACCCTGAGGACTTTTTACCTTTTTTTTTTTTTTACACTAAAATTAAAATTTTAGAATTCATTTGTGTTTGGAGAAATAAAATATCTTGAGTTTGAGGATTTTTCAGGTTTTTTAACTATTATTTTTGGAGATGCACCCATTGTGAAATCAAAGCTGATACTGACACTGAGAATAAAACTTAAGCCGACCGGCCGCAATTATTGCTAGTAGTTCCTCCTCTTGACATTCCACTGGAACATGTCTTAAAAACTGCATGCCGTTGATCTTTCCCAGAGACAGTGTGAGGCTCCCAAACTGCAGATATTTTCATTCGTGTTTCCAATCCTCTTCTCTGAATCAGCACTTAGCTGTACTAGCTTGCCAGCATGAAACTGATGTGACACAACAAATTAGCATCGGCTGCTGATATTGTGCATGCCACATTATTTGCAGATGGAACAATGTTTCTCAACAGGGCCGATATTGATCGATACAGATGTTAAACCAACGCACATGGTAGGTTATTTTAGCGGAAACATGCTCCTTGAATTTCCAGACTATGAAAGCAAACCCCTGTCAAAGTTTGTTTTCTGTGTGTTTATTTATTTATCACATGGACATTTTGAAGTAATAGCTTGGCCCTTTGGAATTATGTGGTGTAGTCCCCACTCAGATCTCATTCTTTCACTCAGTTTAATCTGAAATGACACCAGTCTGCTGTAACCCCGATGCTGTGCACCAAATAGAGATGGCCTGGCTTCCCTGCTATATTTGGCGCATGACACAGCTGGGTACCCCTAACTTCTCCCACATCCGAATGGATACACAAATCAAAGGTCGCCCCAGAGAGTGATCACAAGTGGAGTGCATCTTTTTTGACATTCATGAGTGGAAATTTGATTTAGTGGTAATACTTAAATGTTGGCAGGTTGGTCAGGTTGACAGACATAAAGTGCGAAGTAACTCGTGAAGAAAATTGAGATATTTGTGAACAGTGGTGGTGAAAAAGATACTGACGGCAGAGTGCAAAACAAAACAACTTCAGGAGTCGTCCTCGAGGCATTGTCTCCCATGTGACCCCCTCGGTCTAGATTGCTTCTCATGGTGGAGTGCTACTCACAGCTCCCATCACCAGCTTGTGGCCAGCAGCTGCTTCATGGAGACAATGAATTAATCACACAGTGACTCCTCTTTTTCGTCTTCAGTCAGATAAAAAAAAAAAAAAAAAAACCCTCGCCATCTTCATTGTCAGTCTGGAGCCTGTCATTTTATGAATCAAATTTTCTTTTTTTCATGATGCAGGAGAAGAGAGAGGTTATTAATAAATTCATGGAATGGTGCAGAGCTGTCTCTGTTCCTCCTGTCAGGACACTAGTGTTACACTCATGGGTCGGGATTTAACGATACAACGCTGTTTGTGAAGTTCATCATTCTCTTGCGATATTTGGACACTGGTTTTGTCATCTCCGATATGTGCTCACGTCACTTTTACACCTCCACTTCCAAACAAAATGGAACTTTCGCCACCGCAGCATTGCCAATTGCTTCCACTCGCTGGTTTAGAAAAGAAAACATTACAATTCCTTTCTTTGACTTGTCAATTTTAAATGTCCACATTCGTATCAATTTAATTTGTATCAAGAGGTATTGGTACTACTCAAGGTATTACAGTAGTTCGTGTCTGTTGTATCATACAGCACAGGTTGTTGGAAACTGGGTAGCCATTATGGCTCAAATGCTTAGACATGGAGACAGAGATGGGCCATTGACTCACTGGGAGATTATTTCGCATGCATCTGTTCTCAGTTTACAAGACTGTGAAAACATGTTTTAGGAGAGTTATTGAGTGCATATCTTCATTCATATTTTTTGCTATTCAGCTGTTTGTGAACTGTATCTCTGAAAACAAATGTGCGGCAAAAAAGCTTTGAACAAAGCTAGTCTAGTCTTTCTGCATGTGTGTGTGTATGTGTGTGTGTCTGGCATTCTGCGCCTATGACGTGTGCTCACTGGTTTTTTGAAACACCAAGCATGTTTCTTCCCTCTGTCTGCAGATGCGGTACGAGATTGGACAAGCCCAGTCAAAGCCGTGCGGGATAAATTTAGCTCGTGCTAACACCCTTGGAGGCCTCTTAATAATTGAGAAGGCATCTGCTCCAATTAATGTGGCCCTCTAAATGGAATCCCTATTTAAATTTTCTCTAACTGGGTCACTCTCTTTCCCACTCTTTTCACTCTCTCTCTCCCCTCTTCTCTCTCTGCGGTGCAGTAAGGAAGAAAATGAGCTGCCTTCTACTTTTAAATGGTTTTTAGGGTTTTTGAAACATCATCTGGGATGTTTTGCCCGAAGTCTCCAAAGCAAGCACACGCACACGCACACACGCACACACACACACACCCATGCGCACGCACACACACCCATGCGCACGCACACACACCCATGCGCACACACACACACACACACACACACACACACACACACACACACACACACACACACACACACTGAAATTAAGTTTTGACTGATTTAAAAAAAAAATGTATCCCTCTTTTGAATAAAAAAGAAGATGAAAAAAAAGAACTTCTTTGAACTCTGATTTAGACGCTACATTTAGCTTATTAAATCAAAAACGTAACTAGTTGGGCTCAGTATGACTGACTCAGCAGTTACACAGCTTGACTTGATTTTGATTGGTTACACATTTATCTGTAAGACCTGTATTTATCCTGCAAGACCTCAAATGGAATAAAAACGTGGTCATCTTCATCTTCTCTGATATTCAGGCCTTGTGTTTATTTGACTGAATAATATTCTGTCTGAATGAAAGGATGGAAAACTAGCATTTGAGAACTATCATGCTATCAGATGACTCAAGGCTTCTGTGATCTTCTGCAATTTTAAAGATGCAAAGAAAGTAAGTCGTCAAAATGTTCTTTACTTTGAAATAGAACAGATCTTCAGTCATATTTTCAACCAAAAGTTGCAGCAAGCGAAACAGTGAAAGCAGCTGTGGTCAACTTTAAATTCACAGGTTTGCTGACACATCATACTACTTTCTTGTTTTGGGGATTTTTACTCTCAGAAATCCCCAAAACATGTCTGTGAAGTTTCTTGCTTAAAATCCACTCTGATCCTGTATTTGATCATGTCTGTAAACCCCTCTATTTCAGCCCTGCTCTGCTCTGAACAGGCTGTTTCTCTGTCTGTAGCTTTAAACGTAAATGAGCTCTGTTTGACTGAGCTCCTGTGGAAAGGCTTGAGTGGCTTGGGCTCTTTTGCACCATGCCTTATGGTTAACAGTGGAAAGGCGGACTCAGAGGGCAGAACGAACACCTAGCTGTGAGAGTGTCACCCACCTGGGGGAGAGGTTACTGCCCTTTGTGATGTCACAAAGCGAAAATCTCCAGACAGCCTGTTTGAACACGCATTTTGTGAACAGTTGAGCAAGCGAAAGACAGAAAGGATGGACTTTGGAAGCAGTGAACCATGACACAGAGTCAAAACTGTTGTTGCTTTAAATGTTAAAGGTCAAATACTTTAATGTGCCCTTCATGGCTGCTGTCCATCATGATTTAGATATTCTTTGACTGTCTCAACATCACGTTGGCAGATTTATAAACTCAAATTTCAGCTTACGATTGTTCAAAGTTTTGTCTTTGAAATATTAAATACTCACAGTTACTGTAATGGAGTTTGACGAGTCTTGTGCATGTGCGTTACACCAGCTAATTAGAGCTCTGTTTTATCTCAGTCTGTCGCTAAATGAGCCGGTCGTGCCCTCTCTCTGACTCCCGCTCCTCTTTGCTTTCCAGTGTAGTTAAGCACACTGACTAATTATGGCACCCTACTTCACCTTGCTCAGTTTTTACTTTAACAGCCGTCGTATAAAGTTACAACTGCTGTGTGATCCTCGGAGGATTTCCTGAATTCAGGCTATCCCCCTCGTGACTCACACACATCGTTTGGTGTGTGTCTCCACATTTTAGCTTTTCATCTCAGTCTGCGTGTTTCACATTCTTTCTGCTTTTCCATCAATCATCACGTCGGTTTCAATCTCTGTCTTTGTGTTTGGCAATCTGTGACTTGAATCTGTTTGTCAGCAGTGGGAATCTGGGATGCTTGATTGCTTGTGTATACTCGTGTGTGTGTGTGTGTGTGTGTGTGTGTGTGTGTGTGTGTGTGTGTGTGTGTGTGTGTGTGTGTGTGTGTGTATACGTGTGCTTTAGGGTGGATGTGTGATGCTAAAAATAGCTCCTTGGGCCATGGCGACAGGGAGATCCAGTGTGCAGCTGGAAGCTGACTCATAGGGCCGGACACTTCACTGGATGGATAACACACTGCTCCTTAACCTGCCTCACTGTTCTTCTTCTCCCCCCTTCTTTCCCCCCTCTTCATCTCTTCCTCTCTCTCTCTCTCTCCTCTCCCTCTCTCCTCCTGCTTTTCCCCCTTCCCTCCTTTATCCTCTCCTCGATCTCTTCCCCACCGCTGCTTTTACTTTCTCACTCCTAAAGCACCTCAGTTATCCCCTCGTGAAAATCTATTCTTCCTGCTATCTCCCTCAGCCCACAGTCGCAGTCCATCCTTGCTTCCTTCTATACAAGTCATCCCAGTAAAAGGGGGGATTATAAAGCAGATGTCGTGTTTGTAGTGTACAGGAGATCGATAGTAAGGATGCTCTCAAGTACCCACGATTTGTGTTGTGTAACATGTCAAGTGCAGCACATGAAAGGAAAGCCTGGCATTGATGCACATTCCAACACAGAATCTTATTTTTTGATCCTTCTGTATAAAGGTTTGTCCTCCATCAGTGTCCCTGTAATTGCTTGAATGAAAAATGTCAACACTTCTATGTAATGTATTACCTTTTTTGGGAAAGCTTAATCAATGATACAGTAAGAAATTGAATTGCAAACCCTGTAGATGTTTCAAAAGATTAATTTAAGTTGTTTATCTATAGAACAAAATGTTTAGTAAAATAAAGTTGGCATAGAGTCAAACGGAAGGCATCACAGTTACAAAGTATATAACTTGTAACAGTGGGTTCATCCAGACTACCCACGGCTTAAATATTTTCTTAAGGAGGTTTTTATTACGGCAAAAATAAGCCACTATGCTCGCACAGTACGACAGCGAAGATTTTCACTCCAGAGAAGTAATTTCATGTACTGAAAGTGAGGTTTATGTAAAGATAACAAACACAAACACAATTTAGTTATATTCCCTTTCCGTAGATTTGTTTGCAAACCTGTTTAGAGAAAGCACATAATGAAATCGCCTACATTATAGAGAAGTGTTAGAAGCTGAATGGTGAGATTTGGGCATTTAATGAGACAAGCCAGAGTAGGGTTTGGAATAACAAGAGATGGAGAGAAGTGAAAGGAGGCAGATAAGGTTGGATAAAGAGAGAGAGAGGTGAATATAAATCAGAGTGGAAAAATGTCGAAGGTTGTGGATATAAAGCCAGTGAATGTGTCAGACATGAATCTGTCTGCTGGTGTCACTACTCTGGGTCGGATCTCTTTTCACCTCTTCTCTGTCATTCAAATCCAGACACAGCTCCTAATCTGAATTTAGCATTCACTCCGACCTGCAGCTCGTCACAGATCCGTCTCACCCTCATGTTAAAAATTAGTTTTGGAAGACGGCGAGAAATGAGGGAGGAGGAAAAGGGCAGGGGGTCAGAATCTTGATGTCAGAAGGGTCGAGACGGTTTGGGGTTTAACAAACACGGACTTTTTTGAGCCACACGTTGTGTTGTCAAGTAAACTCTAGCGGCAATAAAAACAATTCTGAAGTGCGAAAAACTGCGGTTCCTTGTGGCTGGCTGACCCATGAGGTCCCATATTAAAATGACCCTCCTCAACTCCTTTTTCTGGTACCTAGATTGTTTGGTAAAGTCAGAATTTGTATTGTGGTGACAGCCATCATTCAACATTAAATGGTAAATGTCTTCACTTCTAGTCTTTACACTGCATGACACACCTACCCATTCACACCCATTAACACACAGTGATGGCCGTGATTGCTATATAAAGTGACCATCAGAAGTAACTTATCCAATTCATACACATTCATACGCCGCCGACAAAGCAGTGGGGGCAATTTGAGGTTAAGTGTCTTGCATCAGGCATGTTGTTGAAGGAGCTATGTCAAACCCAATATTGTTACCCAAAGGATGTAACAAAGCTGAATTCATTTTTTCCTGAATAATAGTGTAATTCTACACATCACCTTTTGCTGAGCCAGTATTGACTTAAATGTTTATGACGAACCATTATATCTGTATACCAGTTTGTAGGGTCACATGTAAATTAGCTTAATTCAAGGAATTCTCTCCTTACGTATAATAACATGGTGCCATTCTGCTTTGATCACAACATGAAAGCTGCATGTTCTTTGGGTTGTTCGAAGAAAAGCCCATGATACACGTGGCAGTGCTTCAAAGAATGGGCTTGATGTGTGGGCGCCCATGCCTGTTTTCCAGACAAAGCATGACTGCTAGCACCCCTGCGGAGCCTTGCAGAAGCTACGTGTAATGAGAACACTGCCTCCCTTAAACACAAACACATATGACGAGGAAATCTACTAATATTCTAGTTAGCATTTGGAATCACCAAATCCCGTGGACAAGCATGCAAATTCACACTCTTGGCCTTGTACCAGCTCAACACTCACATGTACACATCTCAGCCCTACACACATCACAAGTCGGATCATTACAGCACTTGCAGCACCAGTCCACATGAGCACCTTTGACCATTAAAACACAGCTGAATGCAATACAGAGGATGGCTGGGAATGAATGTGCATTGAGCTTGTTCCAGAGACACTTAACACGCTCCTCACCTGCTTCTGTTCACACAATCACAGAATAAAGGTGTAAAAGAAACTCAAAATACATACAGCTACCGGCAGTAGATGTCTTACTAGTAACTTGGTGGTAAACTTTCACACATATAATGAGCACAGAGCAATTTGGGACAAGATGCCTCATTTGTAATTGAAAGACTCACAAGTCAGCTATGAATATAAAGCCATCTGTCTTCCATAGAAGGCATGTTTTTCAGATATTTTAAGTGGACTTCTGGCTTGCGGGATGATTTTCTATCTCTACTGAAGTGCCAATTAGGAGCCTCAGCTGCTGCAGGCTAAATCAACACCAGTGTAAGCACAAGTGTTAGTGTACTTTTATATTTTCTTTGGGTTGGTTGGTTCAAAACTGATGCACATTTCTTTTTACATTTTATTGCAAAGTAATTGTATGTTGACATAACACTGGATGTCCCTTAAGTATGAAGCTTGAATATCTTTTCCTTGCCTTAAAGGCTTCATCACAGTGAACAGAAACTGTCTTGGACTGAACAAATAATGTCTCCCTGTAAGCCCATAATATCAAGGTTAGTGATGATGTGTTCTCACACTACAGTATATTGCCCACCAAAGGATTAGTTGAAATATTACAGATAAAACATCAATACTCAGCCCCCAAACACCCCAAAATTACAGTTCTGTCAATATCCTACAAATGTACGGTGCGTCAGATAAATGTTTTGAAGCTTATTCCTCCTTTTCCCAAACATCCACTGGAAAATGCATGCATAGCCTCTTTTGTCATCAAATGTATTGATCTCAGATATGGATTGTGTTGGACAAGTTGTATGGATGCTTGAGATTGAGAAGGATAGCAAAGTGTTGGTATAGTGCACCAGGATAATCCTGTTGTCTGTGCTGTCTGATGAATTCTGAATGGAGTAATTGTTTCTTCTTTGCAATGTTCTTCTTGGTTTACCTCAGCGTGTAAAGTGTCAAGGTTCTGGACATTTCCCTGAGTTGACCGCTTCTATTCTCTGCATGGTGACATTTCTCTGTAATCAAATCATTTAGTATCCCCAATTTAAGAGGAAACTCACACATCCTTTCAGCAAAAGTTCCCTCTATTGCCAGAGACTCCCGTCCCTTTTTTTTCTTCTACTCTCCAGTAGCAGCTTTCTTTTAGTGCTATTTCACCGTTTTATTGTCCTCTAGGATATTTCTCTACTTCCATGTTCACAATTTTGTTTTTTTCCTACCTATCCTGCCTCCTCTTAATGACATCTATGTTTCATCTTTACCTCCCACTTTCCTGTTCTGTGTAGCTCAATTTGTCACCTCCATCACTTGATCCTCGACAAACGTTGTCGGAAAGCAATGGAGGACAGTCAACCTTGCACCATGAGCTGCTTCTTCCATCTTGAGATGCATTTGTCATCCTTCAACAAACAAATAACTACCTGGGACAATTGCCCCATCTCTCTCATTTCCATGGTTTTGTTTTTCTTGTCCTCCTATTTGAGCTCCACTCTGCTTTTCCCACTCCGCCACTTCCCTGTATGTTCCCTCCATGTCAGCCGGGGCTTTTTTTTCACAGTCATGCATTATGGATAAGGTTCAAAGTTGCTGTGCTAAACCTACAGCCTGTAAAAGCACAAACTAATGTGTTTGCAAGGACGAGTGTGGGAAATAAGGGAGAGGAAGACAAATGGAGATGGCAGAAACAAAGGATTCTTGTTCCGCATTAAAATAGAGTATATTATGAAACTGCTGCTTATTTATTCCTCAAGCTGTGGTTATGCACTTACCTACAAATGAGGTCACTTACATCAGGACCTGTTGGAGTTTGGACCCTTATTAAATGAAGTGCTCGTTTAGTGCAGCTCTTTATCCAACCAGTGCTTCTACCTGTACCATTACTCCCAAGAAAAGGTAGCTGTAAAAAGCAACTGTCCAACACTAAAAGGGATCTGTTGAGCTGTTATCACAGTCACCGTTTGACACTTCATTGAGGAAAAATAGCAGAAAAAGACACGTATAATTTGGTAAAACTTGCTTCCCATAAAAGTGTGAGCCACAGCAGCTGCAAAATGAAAGTAGATGTGTTTCATCCCACAAATGGCTGACAAATCTGACTGAAAGACACAGTATTAGCCCAGCATTTTCTGCTTTTTGTGCACTGCACACTTTGTAAATGAATGAAGCTCTACTGTCTACTTTCTTTTCATCCAACAGTGTCCAAAGAGAATTAAAGTACACGGACACTGTGTCCCTTACAGTTTGTTCATTTAATATGTGATACTGATGCCTTGGTTATCTAATCCTCTGTAATTAGCCGCTCATTAGAATGACAATTTATGGAAAAAAGGACGGAGAGAGGGAATCAGTTCTTCTTTCTTTCGGCTTTTTGCTTTTGTTGAACCTGTTGGTCAGTACGGTGAGGAAAGTATATCCCAGAAGCTAAACAGAACAATCTTATTAACAAAGTATTTATAATTAGGTTATGATAGAATAATTTAACTCATGAATAGAAAGGTAAAGATGGGGTATGGACTAAAGGAAGAGATGTGCAGCATGTCATATTAGTTCAAATAAGCAACCCTTTTGAAAATAAAGCCTTATATGAAAGTCTCTACATATGATGTGCATTTGATCCGATTTGTGATCCTCAGGAGGGAGAGGAAGGAGGAATTATTGTGCTGAAAGAAGGAGAGAGAGAGAGAGACTGAGGTGAAAGAAAGAACATAAAACCGAGCAGGAGAAGTAAATAATAAGTTCATTTTCTCAGGAGAACTCAGCCTTAGACTCAAATTTAGTAAAACAATTAACACAAGAGAATTTAGATTTCACAATCATATAACAAGAGAGTGTCAAGTATACTGTATAAGAGCAATGTTATAAATATTGGTACAAACAGCCTAGGGATCATTTTGTCTGATCATTTTCCCCATACAGTGTGTTTACCTCGCCCCATCTTTATCAAAGACCTGAGCCTGCTCAGGTGTTACACGACACTGAACTGACATGAAGTCATGTGATTAGAAAAGTGTCAGATAGAAAGGGGCTTTAACACCTATCTCTGTTGTGACATTGCTACAGCCTGCTGTGTCCTGGCTGTTTGGTTCTGATCCTGATACTTTTTCTGTAGATGGTCCAATGTTCAGACAACTGCTGATGTGTCTGTCTGGAACTGCCTGTCTTTTCAGTTTGACCACAAACCAGACTGAAATCTTGTTGGCCCCACAGGGTCAGGATTTTTTTCCCCCAACAAATATCCTGGACTGAAGATGAATCATTGCTTTGGGAAATCCTGTAAATAAAATACATAATATAGGGTATCTTTTGCCTGGGCAGAAAAACAAGATTTGACCCTGCAGCTTGCACCATTGTAATGCTTTTGTAGGGGTGTTGTATGAATTTCTAGTAGCAATTTTCATCTTGGACTATGGAAGTGCTGCAGTTATACCCAATTATTAAATGCAAAAAAGTTTAAAATGATAAGATCAAACTGAATTTCAGTATGGGCCTGCAGGTATTGGCTCCTTCAGTACCGTGCCCCCCTCTGCTTCTCTGCAAAGCTCCCTAGCTCTGATGGACACAAGGTACAAAAAAAAAAGATTCCACAGCCTCCTATTAGCATGTCCCACTCTTCTGACCATCTTTGCCAAGCTTAGATCTCTTTACAAGACAAGTTGAAGGGATATCATTTGCACATTTGCACCAAATTTGAATTTCCTCTGGGTAATATGTCAGGGAATTTATCAAAGCCCCACGAAAAGACTAAATCTGAATGTGATGGAGGACTTGGACTCGAAACAGATTGGTAAAGCAGATTGGAATTTCAAATTTGAACCTCCTGGACTAATTTGCATGTGGCACATAGCAGATTGCTTTGGAAATACACTAATCTCAGAATGAATATGCCTCCGACATAATTCTCCCCCTCGATTGTTGCGGAAACAGGGTGCTTATTTTCTCTCTCTGTTCTGCTTTCAGTGGCTATTTTTATTCACGGAGCTCTGTTTTCAGAAGGACCACTGTGTGTCACATGATTATCTCCTAAATTATGAAATGGAGCATTTTAGGATTAGGGTATATTACTCTTCTGTCGCAGAGGATTCCTCCAGAAGAAATCTTTTCATCTCCACTCTGCCCCCCCCCTCCTTGTTTCTTGTCACACTTTTGCTGTGTGGTAAAATGAGACTGTATTACTACATTTTCAGATTCCTAAATGGTCGCAGCATAGTCAACTGGCCTGAATCTGACCCTCTCCTGTATGCTCAATTTCCTGGCTAATTAGCCTAACTGGATAATGGGGAATAAGTTACAAGGGAACCTTATACTGAAATTATTAATCAATTTTATAGAGCAAGTGGATAAATCTCGTAGCTATAGCTCAGAAATGGTGCTGATAGGGCGGCCCAGACTGGAACATGAAGTGTTAGCACCTCCTACTATAAGCTTACTTCGTCCCACTACACAGCACATTCACATTACAAAGCTGTCCATTTCAAGCTGCTCAACAGCTATATGCTATTGTTGGTGCTTAATGCTATTAGCTGGTCAGTGGACACCACTGCTTTCCAAGCTGAAATGCTTTGGCAGTCACCCAAGCCTTTACCTGAATGTTATTTAAGATCGCCTTTTGATGCAGTTAAATAGCATTCTTAGACAGTTGATTAAACCTATTATTACCTACATAATACACATGGTATCTAACCCTTGTCCCCCTTTTGTTATGATGAGAGCATCCTGTGTGGGCAGATGATTGTTTTCAATGGAGCCAGTGCATCCAGGTCAACTCTGTTTGTCAGAATGATGCGACGGTTATCACTTCTACTGACACTTTTATACAATAACATCAAATGGCGAACAATGGATTGTGTACTAATGCTTCAAAAACTGTTTTGGTCCTGTTCTGAAAAGACCAAAGCCTTGAAATGTTTGAAATTTCATAATGTGTATACGACTGCACCTTGTCACCTGCACAAGGCTTGTTGTAATTGGTTCAAAAGTGTTGTGTTCGCTCTTTATTAAGCTAGTTGATGTGAAGAACATACTCTTTGTTACATTTGGAAGTCCCTTAAATCTGTTATATCTGTCAGATAACTGTACTTCTTTCTTTATTACCTCATTTTAAAGTTCAATCATAAGTTTATGGTGTCATCTTCTACTCTCATGTCTTCTTTACTACATCATATGTTTATATTGTAAATCATGATCCTATTAAGAAGTACATTTGACAATAAAGCTGGGTATGATTTAGGGCATGGCTAGCCGTGGTTGACAAGTTGGTGCCATGGAAACCTGTATCAGGATATTAATGTGGCAATATCTATCCATCCTGCTGCCTTCTAGCTCCAAAAACAAGATGGCAACAACAGCAACAACAGCAACAAAGACAACAAAGACAACAACAGTGCCACATGCAAGGCTTCAAAGCTATTTAGCAAAGCAATAGGTGATGTCACAGTAATACGCTCACTTCTTATGGACAGTATTCGGTTTTTAAGAGCCTTATTTCTGCCAAACTGATATGAAAACATCTTGTGTTTTGTGTACCTTCATTTGTGTGTCTGAGAGATGGCTCTTTGCTCATCCTACCAACACTGAAAGATAGAGGTTCAAAAACCCAAAAATAAAAAGCTTCGATTTTGGAGGACGAGAAAGGTCAAACATCTCCTCATTTAAATGTTGGCTTAAGCGAAAGTCAGATTTGAATGAATAAATCTCAGGGCCATGTAAACTTGCTGAAACACCCAACATGTTTTGAGGTCAGGAGAGTTGTTGAAGATTGTTGAGAGTGACTTATGCAATGCAATGTGGATGTATAGCATATTGACGAAACAAATACACACAAGATAAGCCATATATACCTCATGTACAAAGCTTGGTGGGTGTTGGATCCTGAGAGCCACCTACCTTACTGCAGTGATGAATAAAACAACAGCCACTTGGTGCTGTGTGTGTGTGTGTGGGTGTGAAGAAGTTCTGCTGACGTGCTGGCTTTTAAATGAAGTCCTCTGGCTGTCGGTATGGCAGCTTCTGGCCCTCCCTGACGATAGTGCCGCTGTTTGCAATCGCGTCTGCATGCATACATGATAACCTGAAAAAAAATGACCTGACAAGCAGCAGCAGCACTGAATGATCACTGCCAAGAGAGAAGCGAGACTGCCTTCCACGGTATCATTCATCTTTTATGTGCCTTAGCATTTGTGATCAAATGGAGTCGGCAAAACATTCCACACACCTTGTTATATCCTGAATCACCTCCTTAAGAGGGGCAGATTATTGCCTAAAAGGTAGTTACAATGATGAATTTCTTTCATTACTTGAACATTTATTCCGTCTGCAGGATTCAAGATTCACAAAAGCTCAATTCTTACAATCCATCATCTTGGTTGTTTAATCAACATAAGCCATTTTGAATGGGCAACTTTTTACAAACTGCTCAACACAACCTTGAAATACACTTTATTTACCCAGCTCTAAATGGATGAATATTACAGAATGCACTCTGAATTAAACTTTTTGTTATGTAACACCAATTCTTCATCTGTTTTATTATTAGTAGACTAGAAAAAGCGCTTTACAAGCTCAAGTCCATTTACCATTCACCATTAAGTCAGTTTCTTCTCCTGTCTTGGTCAGCCATTTAATACATGTAGAATCAGTCGTATCATCAAACGATCTTAAGGATTTCTTGAGTACTGTAGAAACCCTCCCTGTGAACCCAAAGCAGATAATTAGTCCCACATTTCTTTCTGCAAGAAGATATTGTTAATGACTGCTGAATCACTGCCTGATCATGCAAGCTCACACACAACACATAACCTCGCTGCCATCCATCCACTAATTACTTACTGAGACTCGGGCCTTGTAATGAATCTATTAAATCAACACTTGCATGAATTAGAAGCACATTATAACCACCTGACCCCACATCAAATCACGATCTGTATGGTGTGGGGTTTTTTTTATCAGGGTGTGAAAATGATGTGTGTGTGTGCATGTGTGGAGACGTCAGTGCGTTTGTACTTTCCTTTGTGACCCCGAGGATTGCCCATTGCTAATAGGTTTGCAGATGGAGGAGCTTTATTATGCTCTTTATGACTTTTTAACTGACTCACTGCTCACTGCTGGTAATGAATGTGCAACTTGTGCACGTGTGTGTGTGTGTGTGTGTGTGTGTGTGTGTAAGCGTGTATTAGGGATGAATATTAGCGAGGTGGATGCAGGTTTGGAACAGAAGGTATTCCATGGGGGTGGTAGTGAACTGAGGAGAGAGGCCTTGAGGGATAGAGTGGGGGAGAGACATGGAGAGCCGGTGAGAGAGTTTGGAGGGAAAGGGAGAGCTCGAGAGAAAGTACGTGAGGTAGAAAGAGATAAATGGACAGAAAGAAAGAGAAAGTAACAGAGGGAAAATGAGGACAACAGAAGCGGTGCTAACTCTGCTTCAGTGTGTGTGGGAGGATGGATTGGTAAAAAAAGAAAAAGAACAAATTAGTTGGACGGAGTTAATGAAAGAAAAAGCAGTAGATAGGAGCCACACTCTCAGTGCATTACTGATGGTGCAGTAGTATCGCTGTATTGATCATGGGTCATCTGTTTAGTTGTTATTTAGAGCCATTGTATCTCTGCTGGCTAGGGAGGCTTGTTTACAAAGGAAATACACTCTACCCTTGTGCCCCTGCACTGATGTATGTGCGCCTGTGAGCACATTCATATCAGTGTTTTTATGTCTCCGTGCCAACAAGAGCCGTTGTGGGAAGTGGTACGTTCTCAGGTTGTTGAACCGTACCATTCTTGTGATATATCTCAGAAACGCCTGGAGGGAAAAAGTTTAAATTTGGCGAAACATTTCCACTTGCACTCAAGGATGAATGGATTAGAATTTGGTGGTTAGAAATTAAAGTTGAGATCACTGAGATCTTTAAAAAAAAACATTGTAATCCATGAATCAAGAATTAATAGAAGTAATAGTTTATTATTTCAACAGGCCATGAACCAAAAGAGGTGCCCAGTCCACATAGGATCACAAGACACAGAAAAACAGACAAGAGCATTGAAGTGCATGTTTAGCCATGACACATGTCAAGGTCACTGTGACCGTACTTCTGGTTCTTTCTCGTGAACCTGATAACTCAGCATTGTCTGGAGGGAACATAATTACATGGTTTATTTCTCATTGTTTAATGTTCTCTTTGAGTTGCATATACCACCACTGTGAGCCAATGGTAATGGACGATGACATTGTCAAGTGCACATCTCCCCTCAGCTTTTAAGATAGGATAATGTATCCTGTACTCCATCCCAGTTACCCTTCTTCAATTAGATGGATCCATTTGAGACTTAACTGAAAAAGCATATCATTGTGAGGTGGTAATTGTTGTTTTTCCATGTGTACAAAAAGTGCCCATTACATGCAGGTCTTAGAGTCCCTAGAGAGCCTGGCAGCAGCAGCACCAAGAAAAAGTAAAAAGGGCGATTTAGCTCCTGAACTTGAGAAATAAGAAATAGATTCACAAATTCTAAAACCACTCCAAGAATCAGTGACAGGTGCACAGGGCAAGGAGGACAGGAGGGAAGAGCAAACTGAGGTGAAAGAGAGCCAGCGGGGTACGAGACGAAAGGGATAAGATGAGATGAAAAGACAAACAGAGGAACTGAGAGATGTACGGGATGAGAGGAAAGGAGTGCCAGGAGAAAGCAGGTGAGAATTCTGGGGGAAAAAAAAGTGTTATTGAGTGTGTGGAGGTGGAAGAGGACAAGTGTGTGATGGAAGGATAAAGAGGAGAGGGAAAGTGTGAGGGAATTTGAGGAAAGTATGATGTCGAGCAGTGTTATGGTGGAGAAAAACCGGCAAGGGATAATTTTTGAGAGTCGTAAATGTAGGGAATTGACAAGAGAATAGGGTCTGATAGCATGGAGTTAAAGTGGTCCATGGAGGAAACATATAAGTCTAGAAGATGCTTAATTCGGGCAGTCAGCAGGGGAAAGCAGGCCAGGAGGAGAAGGTGGTTTTCTACTAAATCCATTCCTGCCTGAAATATAATATGACATTTCTGATGTGAACAAATCTGGAGCCTCTTACTAGGGCTTCAAGCGAAATCCTCCCAAATGTTCAGCATTAATCAGGAGAGTGAGCTTAAAGACTCGAGGTACTTTAAAAGACTGCTTTCTTGCTGTAAAAGCAGATTTGGGGCCTCAGTACCCATACGGTTTGTTATGTTTTACACTTTTATCAAATTGAAAGAGTTGCACATTTTATCCCTTTACAGCTCTCTGACCTCCGCTCATCTATCCCTTTGGAGATTATCTCTGAGGGTTGCCACAATTCCAGAACTTTAAACGCTGATACGATACTTTAACAATTTGTTTTTAACAATACCATTCACTGTTTGGTTACCATGGCAACAAAAATAGAAGACCCAGGCACCCAATATTGAAAATGTTTACAACCTTATTTTCTATCTTTTGCTCTTGATTTTCTTATCTCTCACTTGGCTCTTTTTTTTCTGGCCCCCTCTCTACTCAACATGCTATCTCACTTGTATAACCCTGAGAAAGGTAGATGCATTACATGTATTTCTTTCATATTGGGGACTATTTGAAATGACCAGCCACTATTTTCCAGCTAGGCAAGTCAGGCTCTCTAAATTCAATATTTTTTCCCATATTTGGTACGAGAATGGACAAACCACAAAACAAACAAAAAAAGAAACTACAAAACAAAAAACCTTGCAAACTTGTATCCTGCGTGAGAGCAGTAATCCATCACTGTGTACTTGACCTTTAAGCCGGTAAATGTTCATGATGCAGCTGAAAGCACAAGCCCGGATCGGTTTGTTCAAGCTCTGCTGTTCATGCCATCACTGTTTGCTTGTTGTCCTCCCCTCAGGTTTTTTATTTTATTTTGTGACAATATAGCATGAATGCGCTGCCGTTCACCACCTGACCTTGGGTCTGCACCTGTGGCGACTGTATTAATGTAACAATAGGAAATAGCTTTCAAGTTATGCACTTTAAGACAAATACGGTTTATCTTTTGGAAGGAAAAGTGAAGCTGAACGCATTTTTTGTTGTGATGGATAACATTTCTCTAAAGCTGAGTCCTTATTGTGTCCTGCTATGTCTGAAAAGAATAGTTGCCTGACGGGCAGAATAAATGTGTTTCTCAAGTACAACAATGCAACAAATCTAAGCTCTGGAAGATGATTGGTTCTTTGTGCCTTATTTGTTGTTGTTTTATAATATAAACTAAAAAAAGATTCTTAAGGCAAATGCAAAATCACTCTCAATTAAAACTCTTCTCTCTTGTCCCTCCATTTGAAATACACAAAGACTGACAGAGGCACACATGCACCCAACCACACACACACACACACACACACACACACACACACACACACACCAGATATTAAGGCCCACCATACCAGGGCAGGTTTACTTGGATTAAATGTCACACAGGGCGTCACATCGAACAAGGACAGAGGGAGCTGGAGACGATGAGGAGAGCGAGAAGAGAGAGAGAGGAAGAAGAAGGGAGGGAGGGAGGGCAAGGGGGAGAGCAGAGAGACATAAGAAGAAAAAGGAAATAGGTGAAGATAAATGAAGAGAGATAGGGGAAATGAATAGAGGACTATAGTCGGAGCAGAGCTATAAGGCAGAACAAAGAGGATGAGGTGAGGTTCTTATTTCAAAGGGAGGGAGAGAATAGGCGGATGGGAAAAGGTTAAAAGAGAGAGGCAGAGTCAAATGTAAAGGGAATAAGAATGTGGGCAAAGAGAAGTAGATCTAGACAGAGGAATTGTTTGAGCATTCAGTGCTGCACAAAAATACTTTTTTTATACAACATGTTGATATGGAGGAGGATTTAGTGGTGCAGCAAAATGAAGCAATTATTGTCCCCATACTGTCAAGGGTATGCACAGGTACACTGGATATACAACTCAGGCCATTTAGAAGGTACATTGCTATCACCCTAATTATCATTTACTTATACCTTGGCTAGCGCTTACATATACTCTAACATCTGGCTCACATCCAGCAGCTCTGCTGTTTTAAGATCTCTGGCAAGCACGGCCGGACTGGAGCTGAGTCAGCTGAGGTTTGCAGACGAGCTGGTCCTGGCCCCAAGTGGCCAAGGGCTGACAGGAAGGGAAACACAAATAAGAAAAACAGCATTGTCAATCCATTCCTTTATACGTTGCCATATTCATGGTGTGGGACTGAATCTAAACATGCCTTGAATGGTTTGTTTTTGTCCAAATAGTGTTTAGCTTGCAGGCTAATGAATGAAGACACAGCACAAATCCTCCACCTACATACCCATTTGTGTGGGTGGAAACAAAGCTCTGAATATCTACAGTCGATCTCTGCAAAGCCGCAGAATAATCAGGCTGACTTTTATCTCCAAAAGGTGAGGGGAGTGAGAGAGACATGGCAGAGATGGTGATGACCTTGGCACAGCTTTGTGTGACAGCGTGGAAAGAGTCTGGCGTGCTGCTGAACTATGACTACAAATTTTCCAGGCTGCTCGCTCTTTAACGACGGCGCAAATTAATTTACACACCTATAATGAAAGAAGTGAGAGGAGGGAGGCTGAAGAGAGAGAATTGGGGAGGGTGAAAAATGTAGGAGAATGAGAAATATTTCTCTTGCACAAATCAGGTTACCTGGGAGATTTCACCATTAATACTCGGGGGGGGGGGGGGATAAACTTGAATACCAGGCATCCCCCTTCCATAGCTATAGGGACATATACATGCACACACATTTTGCTGCACACCCCTACAATACATATACTCACAATTCAAGTTGAACAAATCCCAGATTGCTTTATTGTAAAGCTTTGTTTACAAGTGTAACGTTGCTTCTGGCCTTGCCGCCCTCTGCTTGTAAGCCAGATAAAACCACACATGTTCAATTGCAGTAAATACAAAATATGCAGATTTTATACTTGCAAATATGTGCATTCGTTCATACATTCAAAGCACAGCAAGTTATTTTAAATGAGCAAACACTGTCAAGGATGGTCCAGTATGTTGGGTATATCTGCTGTTGTATCAACATTCCTGCGACAAAATGTCCCCGCTTAAAAACACGAGGCGCTCCTGCTAGCCTACTATATCATATTTACACACGCTTAATCAAAAATGCGTCACCATTCCATATTCCCAGAGAAAGTGCATGAATATTGAGTGTGTGTGTGTGTTGGTTTTGCGAGAGCCTGTTTGATTAATATTATAGCCGTATCATATCTGTCCCTATCACACACCACTGGCCTGCCCTGCTCTCCTGCTATCATTAATTCAAAGTTGTCCTCTTCTCTCCATCGTGCACACACACACACACACACACACACACACACAAACACGCACATTAATTCTATGCTGTCCTCCCAAGTGTCAAAATGCAGCCTCTTTTCTGGCTCACACGTCATTGCTGTAAATAACTGTCTTAGCGTGTTCTAGCATCTGTGTGTGTGCATGTGTGTGTAGGTGTGACACTGCAGGGCGATAACCTCCACCGTTCATCACCATCATCACTCAGCGCCACCGCCACCTTGCTTTCATCATCACATTGAGACGGCAGTACTTAGGTCCAGCCTTGTCATAAATCAGCGATACATCAACCGTGTGTGTGTGTGTGTGTGTGTGTGTGTGTGTTCTCCTCCATGGTCATTATCCTTGTCAGTCTGTCAGTGTTGCTGTCATATTACTGTCAGGAACTGCAACTTCGACCACAGGTGTGCAAGTTTGTCTGAAAGACAGAGGAATTGATCCTCCAACTGTACTTTTGCAGTCGTCTTTTTGGAAGAGATGCTATCTGCTATCTGCTGCGATGAACCTGTCTAAGCCCCTTTTCCTGTTCTTCCCCCCCGTCTTCTCTCCAGCTGTATCTCCCTTCAGTTTATTAATTTTAACTATTTGCCCATCCGGATGCGGCAGATGGCTAGTTACCAATTAGTCTGGTTCCGCACAAGGGTTCTGCCTGTTTTTCCTTGACACTGTCGCCAAGTTCTTTCTTAGTGGTCTTATGTTGTCAAAAGTTTATGTTGCCTTGGCACCATTTGATACCTCATGTCTTATAACAATGCAATCGTTGTTTTTTTAATGATGAATAGCATCATAGAAGGTGCCGTAGCTTTAAAATAGCTACTCGGGATAACTCTAATGAGTCTAAAGTTCATAAAAATATGACTATTGGGTGCATAGTACATCTTTTTTGTTGCCGTGGTATCTCAAAAGGTAATGAAATAGTTTGATTTGTATTTGAATCGAATGAAAGATTTGGGTATCATGACAACCCCATTAAACTAATTGAAAAGTGTAGACCTGCACTGTAAATAAAGTGTCATATGTTGCATTTTGTTGTGATTTGGCACAATATATATTTTAAAGAAGGCTGTACGATACAAAGGAGCTTGAGTGAATACTCGGCCGGAAGTCAGATGGAGAGGGGTTTAGCCAAGTTCATAACTGTTTTACCTTAAAAATGCAAACAGATGGCAGTCTCAAAGGACAAGCTAGTCATTTGCTTCAACTGTTTGGACATCAATCATTTTCATGTCCTCCTCTGCCCATGTCACCCTCCTCTGTTAACATGACATATTTCTTCACAACCATTTCCTCACTCATGCTGAATGATTATCCTGAGAAGGAGTCGGCTTAATTACTGGCTCTTTATAGAGTGTGGGAACATAATAACTCAGCATTGGATGATGTGCCATCCTAATTTGTTCATTTAATAAGGAAATTGAGCTGTGTTTTGTACGTTCAACAATGTGCCTTTGTCTGCCTGAATGCCTTTATCTGATTTTAAATAGTTAACCGGATGGCTGAGCTCTTTGAATTATAATTCCCCTTTAAATAATAAAGTTTAAAATAAATTTGGCTTTGTTTCTGCTGCCAGCTGGACCAAAGCTCATGAAAAAGTACTCTATTTCTTCAAATCCAAATATTCATGTGAACCTCTGTTCTACTGAGTGTACTTTTTTTTTCTTCAAAGGTCAGACTAATACAGCCTTAAATAGCTTAACCATGTGAAAGGGCATAGTTCTTTGGAGGACAATGTCAGTCATCGTTGGGTAAACCACTTTGGTTCAGACGAGAATGGCTCCAAAATGAATTCTACCAACTTCCCTGAACTTCCAACTTTTTCCATAACCTACAGTTTTTATTATTATGGGATATAAATGAACAACTCATGAATAGATTTAACTGAAATGTAGTCCAAGTGTTCATGTTTCCCACTGACCTCGTTACGTTGTAAGCCATGATGAATAGATTCTTTTACAATGAGGTTAATAGTTAATAATTCCATCTTCAGTTGTACGATATTTTTTCTTCTACAGTATTTAGCAGATGGAACCACAGCCACACTCTTTTGGTAAGAAATGTAAACATTACATCCCAGCATCAGCAGGTTGTGATTATAACCTGACCGTGTCAAGTTTTCAGCTTTTTATGAAACAGACTGAAATCAATACTGATGTCTCTTTATGATATGTTTATTGTGTTTTTATTAAACTTCTGCGGAGGGGAAGGTGTCAGACAAGGTGACAGCACCCTCCCGTATAAGCTTGTTTTCTGTTTTTTTTCCTAAGATTTTTAATAACTGATACAGTTGACTTAAAAGAAAGCACAAACAGATTTTTAAGAAACACAACCTACATATGTACAGGTTTGTTTGTACATGAAGCTTCTTGGCCAAAATGTTTCTTAGTGAAAGGCATGCAGGGTTTTCTTTTGAATTAAAATATAACAATATAAATAAATGAGACAATGTGTACAGCAAATTTTGATACATCACTTTTAGTTCTAGTCACCTCACAGAGGGGAGGTTCCTGGTTCGAGTCCCCGTCAGAGAGGGCGTCTCTCTGTGGAGTTTGCATGTTCTCCCTGTGCATGCATAAGTTCATAAGGCTGGTTGTCTGTCTCTATATGTCAGCCCTGTGATTGACTGGTGAACAGACCAGGGTGTACCCCGCCTATTGCCCAATAAAAGCTGGGATTGGCTCAAGCCCCCAGCAACTCCAAAAAGTGGTATGGATGGATGTATGGATGGATAGGTGAATGGACTTTTAGTGCTTGGAGTACAATGAAATATTCAAGAAAAAACATGGTTTCAATTTCATTTTTGCCTAGTGACACCACGATCGCATCCTCATAACTCTTTTACCTCCGGCCTCCAATATGCAACCCAAGAGGCTCTTTGGTAGACAAGCAAGTTATGCATTGCCTCCCAATGTTCACAAAGTAGGAAATTAAAACCTAACTCTTGACCATTGGTTGGCATTTGATCAATACCTCATGATTAAACAATTTAGAGTTTCTAATTCCCTATATTGCATCCATTGAACTTGTTATTGACGATGCTGTTTTCATGAAAGAGATGGTTTGGATACAGATAGCTGACTTAGTGTTTACGTGTGTGCTTGTCTGGTTTGCATGTGGTTGTGTCAGTGTAACTTGTGCGTGTGCGTGAATGCGTGCCTGCCCTTGGGGTGTGTGTGTAAAGCAAGATTCACTGTTTTTATTTCCTTGTTGATTAATGTGGTGAGGTTTGCCTTTGCGCTCACAATCACATTACTGGAAAGGAGGATTCAAGAGCCAGGATTCTGTGTGTTTCGTGGGTAATGTGCATGTCTGTGTGTGTCTGTATTTGTTATACAGCATGCAGTGATGTAATGTCTAATCTAAAATAACAAGCAGGCTCTCTTTTCCTCTCCTCTACCTTCTTTCCTTTTCTCTCTCGCACACATTCAATGTAGGTTTCTTTTTCCAAAACATGAGATGAACTGATTTCTGTTTGATGATATCCAACCATATGACCAACTCCTAAGACATTTGCAATGTGCACCTTTATAATCTGCTGTTTTAATGTGCAAAATTAGAAAATAAGGATGTTTAAGACACATTTTGGCGAGGATTAAAATAAGTTTTGTTGACTTTAAGACATTTCATAATTTTGTCTGCAAGTGTGTTTGTTTGTATTTGCCTGCTCTCTGTTCCTGGATTAAAGAGTTTGTTTTTTTTTAATCACAAAAAATAGCTAATAAATCTCTGCAACAATTGGAACAGCTGTTAGAGAGAGAGAAGAAGGATGCTGTTCAACGATCATGCAAGAAAAAGAAAGCTCTGATATAAACATGGCTCTCTCTTAATATTCTCTAGGGACTTTTGTGGTGAATAGAAAAGAACAAAACCATAATGGTTGGTGGGATTCTTCAGAAAGAGATAATGCATTCAACACTTTAACTTTACAACAATAAACTGCATGTCTAGAAGCACTAGTGTGTGACTATGCCACAACATTTATAATCATCAATCTTCCGTCTGACTTTCATTTCAAATCATTTTAGTCTAAAAAGTTTTAAAGTTCAAAGGAAATCGGCATGGAGTTTCACTTTTTTAAGGCTTGTGACACGATGACATGAATGATATGTCAGTCATTTCCGAGGAAACATTTAAAAAATAATGGTTGATGCAGTTATGGGCTGTCTCTATGCTCAAGTTTGAATCGTTTTATTTTCAGTACTATTGGCTTCTGTTAATGGCAATCATTTAACTCAACTCAAAGTCCCTCCCTTTTACATGGAACAAGAAGAAATGCAGATGATGTATTACTTTTCCAACAATTTCAGAACTTTTAAGCCAAATATAAAGTCCTCTCCTCTATTTCATGTCCTCCAGACATACACAACCTGACTTTGCCCTTCTGTATTGTAAAGCTCTTTTAATGTGTGTACAAAATCTGTCCCCAGCAGTGTCATCCTCAAGCTGATTGGGACTCCATTCATAATTTATCCCTAATGGAATAGTAAATGAGTCTTTGTGTTTCATTCTTTATCTCCTCGCCCAGGCCTGTTTGTCTCAACTCATCTATACTGCACAACTATAAAAACAACCAAGACTCAATCAGTTGGATGCTATTTACAGTCACCAAATTCTGATGGTTGAAAAGATTGAAGTATACATACTTAATGAGCCCTCTTGATTAAGAGGAAGCTAGCATGTGTGGTTAACTTTATTAAACATCAGCTTACTTAAGTTACATTTAATCAACATGTCACATGGAATAACAGGATTCACATTTTTTATCTCATGCTCCTTTTTAGCACTTTTTTTCTGTTATTAACATGTAATGTTTATATTATTTAATGCCATTAAAGTGACCTACACAAGATGCTACAAAAACTTTTTTTTTAAATATTTATGTTTGGGCTTTTTGCCTTTATTGGATAGGACAGTGGAGATAGTAGGAAATCGAGGAGAGAGAATGGCTAATAACACGCGGGAAAAGACCAGCAGGCCAGACCGTACGTGATGTGTGTCCAAACCGCTAGTCCATCTGCGTCCCACACTTTTAATAACCTAATTAATTACATTTTTTTTTAAATAAAACATGCTTGGATTTATCTGACCAATTTGATCACCGTAGAATTAAACAGACTTTTTGAAAACAGAGTGCTGAACATGCATTAGCAATACAACATTTCTCCTTGAGTAAGTCTGCTCTCTGTTGGGACTAGACCATAATATCTGTGGTATGAGCACATATTTTACTCACTGAACTATACAAGAACAAATAACAGCAACAAATTCTAAATGTGGTACAAAACAGCCCCGAGCCAATGTAGCATGCCTGGTTATTAATGTCATTTGCAACCTGTGTTTTTCTCTCACACACACAGGCTAGCACTCTCTCTCGCTCTCTCTCTCTCTCTCTCACACACACACACGCATATATACAATATGAGGCTTATTTTCTGGTTAGTGAAATACAGTTAGCAGTGCTTCACTGCATTGGCTTATACAATTAGTGACCCCATGGATTCAGGGGATAAACCGGGTTGGAATGAGAGGCTAAAAGGGATGAAACTGAAAAATAGATAACACATGGTTAATTGTGTGTAACAGACAGATTCCGAGACCAATTCTCTACCAGCCAGGCAACGCTGCATGTTGCCTCGTTCGTCCGTCTCAGCAGCAACGCTGCAGGTTGACCTTTATTTTTTGGACTTATTTAGTATTGACTGGTGGGAACTTCATCTGCTGCTACGGGCACTGGCACTCACCAGTCTTTTCTTCCTCTGGCTTTCTTTGTGCTACAACCATCTTGGCAGAGACAGTGTGCCCTTGAGCAGTGTTTGACCTTAGACTGAACAATGATGTCGATCTATTTCTCCCAATCACCCCGTCTTTCTCAAAAAGTCCAATTCTAGGGGCTACGTACTTGAGTTGCTCTCTACAAAAGTGGCAGAAAAACTAAATTTCTTCCTTCCAGATTTTTAGACTAGTATTTATTTGCAGCCCTAGGAGTACTTAAACTATAACAAGCTGGTTATTTTTTTATATGATAAGGTCTCAGCTGGTCTCCTTTGTAAATATGGTTTAAGAGTGACTATATCATTTTTGAGTGTTTATTCTCTGTGTGCCGAAGGTATAAAATCTGTTCTTATACATTTATTTCCTTCCAAATAAAGATTCTGATACTAAGATTTCAGAATTTACAGATACTGGCAACCCTATTATCAGTGCAATTAAAAATTATATACGACATTTATCACATTGTTCTGACTTTGACTCGCATTACACTCTCTGCAAAGAGGGCGTTGTAACCAGTTATTTTTGGGAAGGCTTGTTGCATCTTGTATGGGATTGTTGCATTTACTTGCACATTGACCCAATGCTGCATTTAAGACCATGTCAAAGGGCGAAATATGAACTGCAATCGATATTGGACGATCTGGTATATTCTGAATTCATATGAAGTTTACATACAGTATCTGTTGTTTTTAACACTTTGACGAATTCTTCGCAAGTTTTTGTTGATATTATTGGAATTTTATTTAAATTTACAATACAGTATATAAGGGCTGAATCATTCATCAGTTCTCCGCCTATAGAGGCTATTTGTGTGCCATATTGTTCTGATGTTCTTTTGTAATACCATATTTCTGTCTCAGTCCATTTCTCCCAATCCCAAACTTCTCTGATACTGACTGACAGTTTCTCCTTTTTCTTTCTTCCTTGTCAATAGGGGCCATCTTTGACGAGTCGGCACGGAAAGATGACGAGGTGTTTCGCCTTGCTGTGGCCGATCTCAATCTGAACAACGAGATCTTGGAGACGGAGAAGATCACCATCTCTGTGGAGTTCGTTGATGGGAACAACCCCTTCCAGGCGGTGCAAGAAGGTAGGGTAATAACAAGACGCTTCTCTTGGAGTTCAACAGGGCCTCGCTGGTGCATCAACTTCAAATCTCAAATCTGTTATGACATGAAGCATAATCAAAAGAGGACATCGACTAGCTTTTGGGCATTGTTTGTTCTTACACATATGTTCCAGGTCAGACTGAGATTCAAAGGCTTTGTCATTTTAACAAATGTAATTTCTGCAAACAAAGATTATTTACCATGGAAACTTCAAAGTGATAACTGATCAGATGCAAATAATTGAAATGTGTATAATACACAGTACCTCAAAGGGAAGCCTTGATCTTACTTCAAGGCAAACAAGAAATCCCAGTCGCAAAATACTGTCTTGCATGTGCATTCATATATTGAGAGGAGTTAGGTTCAGAAAAACAATTCATTTAAAAAACACAGAATATACAAAACAGCACAAAATCCGCCTCTGTCTTTAATGTTCTCTAGTTTTTGCATGGCTTGTTTGCTCTTTCAGCTGACCTGCATCAGACAGTCAGCTGAGGAAGTGGCAGGGTTTCAGTTATTCCCCTTTCATTTTTTGTTTCTATGTTGATGCTGACTGCCAGCTTATTTCATGCAAATGTAGTGTGGACAAGAATTTGTTTCCTGAACATTATGTATAGTTCACTAGATCATAAGTCATTTCTATTCACATGTACATAGATTAGCATATAAATGCCTGTCAAAAAGGCTCATGAACTGAAGCTGATTCAAAACTAAATGTAATAGTCTTCAGTTGAAGTTGAGCGTTTAATATGCAAGAATCTGTTGTAACAAGCTGGCAAACTGTCTTTTAATAATGCTCTCTAAATACAAATTGCTAATTTTTTTTTCTTATATAACTTGTCAGAGTTGATCAAACACTCCGTTGTGGTAGTACATAGTATACATATGATGTCATTTCACACAGTTTAACTAATAAGGTCAGCAGTGTAACTGATTACAAACACCTTTGTTTTCTTTTTGTACTTTCATTCAAAGAGTACAGGTGGCAGTAGCTCAGTCTGTATGGACTTGAGTTGGGGATCTGAGGGTCGCTGGTTAAGTCCCGGTACGGACCAAAGTATGGAAGTTAGTTTGTTAGCTGGGGAGGTGCCAGGTCACTTCCCAAGCACCTCCAAGGTGCCCTTGAGCAAGGCACCTAACTATGTGTGTGGGAAGCAGAAGAAGAGTGTAAACCAGAATTTCCCCTCAGGAATGAATAAAGTATGTAAAGAAAAATAAATTGTGCGCATTCACCAGATACATGGGTTATACAGTTCATACACTTCTCTATATCTGCAAGGGTGCAGTCAGTTTAGAAAGTCACAAAACAATAGAGATTTAAAAACTGTATATCTATAATACAAATCAAATATGACATTACGTGAATGAAGATCACATTAAAATGCGAATGAAAATATCCAGAGAGGTAGGAATCAGTGTGTGGGTGGCATCCTGTCATTACTGTTCTCTGGTTTCAGTTCTGAACATCAGGCACATACACACTGCAACTATCACATCATTCAACAAAGAAACACACAGTCACAGAAAACACGTACATATGCCAATTTGTGCTGTTCCAAACTGAGTGAAGTGTGTGAAGAACTCAACCCAAAAAGCACCAGAATATCCTAATCCTTTTCTAATTCAAAGAATTCTGAGGTAAAGTGGTTTAAAGAGAAGCCTTTGTACATTTCAAAAATAAATATTGGAAGTGGATGTATTAACTTGAGCTACTTTTAATCTTGCAGTTCTGGTATCCTTAATGATTTTAATACTGAAATATTCCAAATGATAAAGTGCACTTTAAAAGGGAACTACACAAATGAAGCACTGATGCAAGAAACTGTTTCAGATGTGGAAATGAGCCGGTCCCAACAAGACGCCTTTCTTGATCCCATGCAACTGCTGCCCGTATGGATGAGAATCTACTATCGGGGAAGCATATTGTGCTGGGTTTGAGTTTTTCAGGGAGCAGATAGTATCTTGGCACAATGTAAAGTGGGAGGAAAAACTGATCATCTCCAAAATATACATATGTGTGTGTGTGTATGTGTGTGAGTCTTTGTCTGTGAGCCCTTGTGACTGGCTGGGTGCCTTTTGGATCCACTGAGTGAACTATTTCAGAAAAATATGGAAGGAGGAAAATCAGAGACAAATGCAGCACACACTTGTTGCTCTTTCACATTATGCACATTGTTTATGTTCTTGTTGTTTGTTTGTCTTTCTTGAATCTGCATGCATCTCTTTTTGCACCAAATAACGACTGAAAACGAAACCACTCAAAAAAATGTAACACTTGGACATAAATCAGCTTGATAAAACCTACCACGATCCCAGTTTTGACAAAATTATATTTGACATGCATTTTAAATTTATAGTTGAACCCATGTCCCGTGTTAACATGAGGGAGGCAGGGTTTATGACCTCTTGTGCTGCCAGTCAGCATGGGGAGCTCTAAGTATTTTGGCTTCACCCCAGGCGGCTTTTTCTCTGTCCATCCTAAGAGATACAGTTACAGTCTATGGTGAATAAGAACACAAACACTACATTATCTTGGGCTCAAACACTCTGAGAGAGAGTACAGACTGTATCTCTGAGCTTGTTTGCATTTCAGTCAAACAGCCATCCGGCTTCCTTGCCTCCAGCTAACAATGGTGGCCAAATTGTAAGTGTATCTCTTTGCAGAGATTAGCTCAGAGGACCTTGTGTGTACGGCTCTTATGTTTGTGTTCCTCTAAGAACCTTGTTAAGACTTTTGCTTTGATACAAGTGCTGTGCAATGTTGTTTGGTAGTCAGCCTGTAATTCTTTGAAGTCCCAACCTGAGAAGCTTTATTATCTGGGCTGTGTGTGCATGTAGACTCAATGTGTTTGCTTCTTCCTGCTTTCATTCAAGGAAAGGTAGCAGCTAGCACTTGATGTGTCATATTTGGAATAATAGTTTTGTGTGAATTTAAGATGGTGAGTGAGAGGAGAGATGTGACAGCACAGCAGGAGGCAGGATTTGAGCGGCATGATGGCTGAAACCTGTGGTATTGTGTCTTTAAAGCAGTCTTTTCCTTTTTCTTCCATTCCCTTGTGTTTCAAGGTTTCCTTTTTGCAATTTCTTTTTTTCCTGTAACTTCTTGTTTTTAAGTTTCAGTTCAGGGAATCCTTTTCTTGCTTATTGTGCACATTCTTTTCCAGCAATCTCATCCATCACATTCATAAATACAGACATGGTTACTGCTTGGTGCTGGCAGATTCACCACTGTCTGCTACTGTTGGCTGCCATAAAAGCCCATAAGTGGAATCAAAGTTATTTTTTCAATAGCAGACAGTATCTATTGGCAGCACAAGATTTATAAAGGAAGATGAAATACCAATTTATTTTCGTCAAGCTGTTTTTTTCAATGACAAACTGGCTTTGCCTCTTACTTTTTTATGTCTTTCATCCCCATCTGATTAATCTCCCTCAGTCTGTTTACTGTTCTGTCCAATTTTGTGGGAGGGTCAATGGATACTTCTCCTTTTTGTATGCCTGGTACCAATGAGAGCACCTGACCCATTTCCCCGCCAGTCCGCCTGCCGGTCGGTCTGTTGGCCCGTCTGTTTGTGCAGTTAGCTGGCTGATGAATTTATGGCCTGTCTCCCTATCTGCCTGTCTGTGTATTTGTCTACTTAACTGGTAACTTGTCTGAGTAATCAATTGGCTTTGTACCTGTCTATCTTTCATCTTTGTCTATCGTCATCTTTATGACTTCAGTGCCTCAGCTTTGTTCTCTTTAAAAAAAAAAAAAAAAGACCACCGCTAAAATTATTTACAATGCTTAGAATATAATATATAAATGATATATTCTATATATAGAATATACATTTCAAATATTGAGCAGGACATTTTCTATATTCGAGGGAGAAGTTGACCTAATCAGTTAAAATGGTATGCCCTAATTTGCTCCTCCTCTGTGCATGATTGTTGAAATTTCAGCAAATTTTGAAACAAAGGCATGTGTTGCTCTGAGTAAACAAAAAATCCACAGAAGTTAGAAAATTCACAAATGTCTCAACAATTCTGTTCATCGAAGAATGGCAAGGGCAAGACATTTGCAAACAGTCAGAAGCTGTTGCATTAACCGCATGGCCTCTCTGGAAAAACAACATTTATGTACATGAAAGTGTACAGCTGTAAATTGGGCCTTGAATTTATTTTGGAGCCGACAGTTTGTGTGTAATTGGCAATTAATTGACTATGGAAGAAGCTCATTATTTAATTAGCACCTCAGACAGTCTGTGTGAAACTGTTCTATAGATAGTTATGTGGATGGATTTGTCAGAGAGCATTGAAAAAAATACCTCTGTTATACCTCTGGATTTACATAGCAATGCCTGAACGAGGTTGCACCAGCTATGCGTACGATGAAATGTAGTTTAGTTTAAAATCACTAACTGAAGATGAAGTTTAAAAATTACTAACATTAAATGTGCTTCAACAGCTAAGATAGTTCCAATGTAGGCATGAGTTACAACCTAAATCTTACACTTACCTCTTAGTAGGTGTAGAGTCCTCAGTAAAATCAGGTTGTCAGGGCACATTGTTTTGAAAGGTAGGATAAATTGGAGGGCTGAGTAAAAGTAGAGGGTTTTACTGACTGTTTGGTGTTGGCAATGCGTTCTTAGTGATAGATTACATCTTCTAGAAATGTCTGAATATTTAGTTTTTATTCCTGTGTTCTTTTTACATAATTTCATCTGGCCAAATTAGAGAATAAAATTACAATCTTTGTATTTCACATTCGCTTTAGATTGAGCGTTAAGGCTTTAGTTATCACTTTATTTATTTTGTCATATTTACATTCCTTTTTCTTGCTATTTGTTGATTATTGGCTGTAAACAGAAGTTTTTTTTTTCTGCCGTTAGCCTGTTCATAGATAATAAGGCCCAAGCACAAACGAGGTAACAATTACAAATAGACTGACAGTATTTTGGATGTAGCACTTACTAGTTAAGATGTGCTTTAAGTATCTGTGGTGCAACCAAACAGTGAGACAATATAAGTTAGACTTAGACTTTAGACTTTATTGTCCCCATGGGAAAATTCCTTTTCACAGCAGCGTTTCTTTCCAACAGACAATTACAAACCCACTAGTTTCATCATAGCTTATAATGCAGACCTTACACCCTAACTTCATAACTTATACATAGCTGGTGCAACAGGCCACATGTCTTTAAATTATCAGCACAATATATAAAGACCTCTAAACTAAGAGTTCTAGAAGGAGAGACAACAACGGGTCTCACAGTAGCTTACAGTCGAGGATAGACTACTGTTAAAGTGTCACATGTCTGATGTGTTAGTAGAATAAAGAGGTGAATGTGTTGAGCTCCTGAAGTGTGTTGTGGGTCTGTGTTTGCCACGTGACCCTAAACCCTGAATATTATGTGAACTGTCATGCAGAAGCTTTTTAAATGTTGAAGTTGCCTCAAAATTTGTTGAATGTTGTGTTACTCATAACACAAAGGAGTTAGGGGACAATCCAAGCTTTTAATCATATAATGCATTTGGGAAATGTGGAATATTACAAAGCAGATGCTGAGTTAGAGTTTAGCCCCTCACATGTGTCTAGCATGCACTTGTGCACCAATAGATTGAACTAACCTCTGTTTTCTAAAAAATACAAATCCTGTTATCTGTGAGGAACATTATACTGACGTGTAACAAAAAACATACATATAGATCCAACAATGGAATCCATACTACACTATAGCCGTCCATTTCTGTTTAAAAGAGAATTATCTCCATTCAAACATATCCAAATGATATAGTGAGTTCTCTGCCCTGAGGTTATGTGCATGGTGTGTTTCTGTGTGTATGTGTGAACAAAACTCTCCTGGGACTGCAAAGAGACTTGGATTAAATCACACTCTACCGCCTCCCTCTCTTCTTCCTGCATGGTGCTTAATCAGGGATCTGCTCCTGTCACTTATATTCACATTTCACTCCCCACACCCTATCCCATCATCTCCATAGTAACCAGGCTAGACATTACTTAGGGATGAGGATAGAGATGTGCGCGTATGTGTGTGTGTGCGCGTGTCTGCATGCATGTCAGTGTGGTCCTGTGAATGTCTGCATCGATTAAAGCGATGAGATTCACCTAATTGGATAACAGTCTATGGAAAGGTGGGGGTGAGAAGGAGGGTGGAGGAGGAGGAGGCCCACTGAAGGAGGAGAACTCAATAGTTGTCTCAGCTTATTTTTCATCTCTGCTTAGTCTTGACATACAGGGCAGACAAAGCACATTAATGCACACAGAACACACACACACACACACACACACACACACACACACACACACACACACACACACACACACACACACACACACACACACACACACACATACAGACACAAATTACCCTGTCACGTCAGAGTAAAGGTGTGCAGACAGTACATCACAGTCCTGGTCCTGCTAGGATCCATCACTACCTGTTAGTTTCTTGGTTGAGACAGTTTCTGCTCTAAACAAAACACATATTCATTTAAAGCATTTAGAAAATATTCCAAAGAATAGAGTACATATGAATACAAACTTAAGACTTAACATATGTCTTTAACTATTATACCTAGATGTGGTCAACTTAAAAAAAGACGCATAATATTATTTGTGGTTGATGTTGTTGTTGTTGTTTTGTGTCTTATGTCTTAAACTGTTTGCCCTTAATGTCACAAATTTCACCAGTTGCAGAATTGAGCACTTAATCCATCAAAAACATATTTTCTATTGAAATCTCTCAAAAGTACCACGATGCATGTCTTGGATGCTGAATTTGACATCTGTTAAAATTGAAATAGTTGGAGGTGCTTTCCATTTGGACTGTTTATCAGACAAATCGTGACCTTAACAACGTGTAATACTGAAAAAAAAGATTGCTAGTTGCATCTAAGCCAAGCCTTTATTTTGAATTAAAATGCTGCTTGGATCTTACATCTTTAAATGTCATATTTCTGTATTCACTTGTGCTAAGAATTTCAGCACCACGGACAGCACTAAACAGTCCACAGTTTAAGAAGGGCTTTCTTTTGTCATCTCCAATATGATTTAAATTTAACATATTCAAGGATGTGGTTGTGTTGAGACCAAAAGCATACAGATTATTCTGCCACTTGTTTACTTTACAAGGTCAATGAAAATTGTCATAAAAAGAAACTCCTATACCAGATTTGTCCTCGACCACTGAATTCAAAATATTTAAGTGGAAAAAATTGAATTGTTATACCTTGAGCAAGAACTTTCTGTGAAAGCTTGTCATATTTGTTGTGTTTTTCTGGCAGTCTTCACAAGAAGGAACTACGTCTTTTTAAATATGAAGTATAGTTCAGTTTAATTGTCATCTCCTTAACCAGTTAATTGCCATTGAACACTATGTGTAAACTTGTTTATTTTTCATCATGGTGATGCTCTATCATTACACAGAGTGACTAGGCCAATTACAAGGCAAGGCTGGACATGTACTCTACGGCTAAAACAGAACACTGGTTGGGCTTCCTTCAAAATAAATCCTTGCAGCAAGTCCAGCCAGGGTGAGCCTGACCAGGCTAGAGGTCATGGAATCAGGGCACTGCTCAGGCTCAAGTAGCACATCAAAGTTAATCCACTCACAGTTCCTGGGGAAGGGAGGCAAAATGTATTAAGTTTTGAAGGCCTCTAGGTGATGTAATGAACCCCAAATTACCCATTTTATAACATGTGTGCCATTACTTCTGGCTTTCACACAATTTTAGGCAGTGATACCTGTGTTGTGTCTCTAAAAATGTAACTAATGTAGTGTAACACTAAGGAGAAGTTCAAACAAGCACAACAGGGGAAGAAGAGGCATCATCATGGAAAGACAAGGATTTCATTCCAAGCCTTTATGAAATCTCTGTGTTGTTTCTTATGAGCTTTCTTTCTATCCCAAAAATGAACTTTGTAAATGGGATACAAAGCATTCTGGTGAAAGTGCTTTGGTAGCGTCAAAGATGAATTATGAGGGCTGCTAATGCAAAATTGGATGTGTGTGAAAATTACAATAAAGTGCTCCATCTGCTTTAGTTTTTAATTAAAAGTTCAATGAATTAGAGTGACTGAAATATATATTTGGAAGATTTTTCTCTTTTTCTCTTGATCTCTTGTGACAGAGTGGAACTCCTTGTGATGTGGTAAAGTGCTAAAGTCAGCACCAAGAAAAAGCCTTTAGGCAGTGAGAAACATGTTACTGTGAGAGTGTGATGAAATAAGTGAGTTAGACCTCGTCTTGTTAAGGACGACTCTGAAATCATGTTCACACATTAACAAATGCACAACACTTAAAAGACTAATTTTCTTCTTCCTCAGTGTGTTTAGACCTATTCACGTTGGCTGCAGGAATGAGGACAAAATGCAAAATCAGGGCAAAATAAGTTCTGACTTTTCTCAACAGGATGAACTTCCATGTTCATGAAACATATTTGTGCAGTGTAGAATATTTACCGCCTGATCTGGTGGAGTCTCAGTCTGTATTTCACACATAAATTAAAAAAGTCTACCAGCAGACAAGTCAAAGCACAGAACTGGAGATATATAGCAGAACATTATTGACATATAAATTAAGATTTACTGTTAAAAGAAAAACAGCAGACAGCTGCATTAAATTTGAATTGCTTGTTTGAACGCCTAAACCCATTCAAATAAACAAAAAACTTATGCTGTATTTTTTTCGTATCCCCACATTGAACCCAATATTTCTATCAATCATATTTCCTAATGTTTCATCAGCTTTTTTTTGTTCAGATTGTTTGTTTTTGCTGTTTCTATTTTTTATCAGATAAGACTTTTGGTAGAGACAGGAAATAAGAAGAGATGAGAGTGGGGATTAAATACACAAGGCCAACGACTGGAGTTGAACCCGAGGCCAATGGGCGAGGACTCAGCCTCTAAACACAGTGTGAGAGTGTGAGTTCTACCGACTGAGCTACCAAGCAGCTTTTGGTTCAAACAACTGGGATTCAGTGTCATCCAAATACATGACCCAGAGAACACATAACCCAACCTGTTCACCTTGTCCTTGTCTCTTGTTATAAATCCACTCTGATCCTGTATTGTATCATGCCTGCTGTATACACCCTGCTCAGAACAGGCTGTTCAAATGAGCTGTGTTGGACCACGCCCCTCTCTGGAAGGGGATGTGGCTCGGGCTTTCTTGCACCATGTCCTATTGTTAATGCTGAAAAGGCAGATGAAGAGGACAGAACAAACACCTAGCTGTGGGAGTGTCAACCACCTGGGGGAGGGGTTACTGCCCTTTGTGATGTCATGTTGTAATGTTGGGAAAATCTCCAAACAACCTGTTTGAACACACATTTTCTGTAAAGTGGAGCAGCCAAAAGATGGAGAGGATGGACCTTTATCATAAGTGGGGGGGTTTGTAGACATACTAGGGACATGTGTTCGAAAAACATGGTAAAATATATTTTGCATAATATGTGACCTTTAAAGCTTAGCATTACTATGAACACCCTTGTCACATTTGTTGATTATTATTGTTTAAATATAGCCTTCAAAGCTGTAGAAACATTATAATAACTGCTGTCAAATTGAAGCTGCACTTTGGCTTTCCAAACATTCCCAAGACAATCAGAGTGGACCCTTGAAGCTCCAGTTTTCTCTATTCTGATGTAATCTGTTGCATGTGTGCCATCTGCCATCTTAATCTGCCACTCAACCTCATGTGGTCACTCAGAACTTTCTATAGCTGCCTCTGCATCCTAACAATCCTATTAACAGCCATCCTTTTGGTCATCAGGTCCTCCTTCCATACTGCCTCTTAAACACCCTCACTTTCTGTTCCCAACACTGCAAAAATGTGACACAAACAAAGCCGATTTACACTGGAATTCGATGCCATGGAAACCAGAGAGCACCCCATTGTTCTTCCTTGCCTCCTTCTGTGTTTCTTTCCGTGACCACCCTCCACACTTCCCTGTCCGCGTCCTCAGATGTGAATGAGTGGAACGGTCTCATTAGCTGCCATAGAGACCAAAGACATCTCATTTTCTAAGGCCCCTCCATCATTCAGCTCCTGGAGGCCCTCCTCCTGCTGCCATCCTGCCTTCAACTGTCCATTTATCTCACTGCCTAACTAACAATTGTATATACAGTCACATACACAAACACACACATGAGCACATGATGGCTTTCTTGATCCATTGACATTCCTATGCTCATCCATCTCCAGTAGATTCCTCCTTCCTCCACCCTGCAGCGTTCATAACTAAATTGCATGTTAACCTCTCTGCTCTTTTCTTCTGTTTTATAAATGTACATCATTTTTTTAATCCATCTAATCTTTTTTTTCCGGCTTTCTATTTCTCTCTCCTGATCTTTGTCTTTATTCAGTGATAAATTACAACAATTCAATTAACCTCCCCAACTAATTGTAGTGGGGAGTTAGAGGGGGGATGCAAGAGGGGCGTATCCATGGCGACACTGACATTCTATATGAGGCAATATGGAGCTTTGTGTGTGTGTGTGTGTGTGTGTGTGTGTGTGTGTGTGTGTGTGTGTGTGTGTGTGTGTGTGTGTGTGTGTGTGTGTGTGTGTGTGTGTGTGTGTGTGTGTGTGTGTGTGTGTGTGTGTGTGTGTGTGTGTGTGTGTGTGTGTGTGTGTGTGTGTGTGTGTGTGTGTGTGTGTGTGTGTGTGTGCGTGTGCGTGTGCGTGCATGCGTTCATGATGGAGCACAGCAGCTGACAGCTGGGGACAAAACAGATCCAACCAGACAGAAGTGTGTGTGTGTGGATCTGTATGTATGTGTGTATGTATGTGTGTGTGTGTGTCAGCTTAGTTGGTGTTAGGCCTACTGATTGGTTTGTAGATAGATTCATATGAATAGAAGTTAAAATTGCATCTCTATTGAAAGGTTTCCTTCCTGCCCCTACTGCGCATTGACCAGCACGCTCTTCCTCCTCTCTCTCTCTCTCTCTCTCTCTCTCTCTCTCTCTCTCTCTCTCTCTCTCTCTCTCTCTCTGTCTTTGTGTCAGTCTGTATGGCTGCCTGACAGCCAGCTTCCTCTCTCCAAATAAACAAAGACAGTCCCTCAGTGCAGATTGAAAAAGATCACCGTGAAATTATTTTTGTTGCTGCTTCTCCTTTAAAGCAGTGCTGTCCTGAAAACTACATTTGGTATTTTGAATGATTTGATGATTTGTTTTTTTATGCCCTGAAGACTCCACATGAAAAACTTACAATAAAATTCACATCAGGATTGGTGGACCAGATGAGAGGCACACCGACCCCCTGGGGGGGACATAGTTTTTCATCATCTTTTCCTACTCCTCTTCATTGGGCAGTATGAATGATGAACAAACACGAGGTGATGTGGATGTCGGAATATATAGCAGTGACATGGATATGACGAACACTGCAGTTAGAGATACCATTATAAACCTTGACATGCACAAGTAAAGTTAAAAACAGTCCCTGGCATTGCTCTCAAATTTCACTGTTTCCCTTCCTACTGAACTGAAGAGGATGAACACAATCCACTGAAACAACAAGACGTTCTCACATATCAGAGAATTAAGTCATCTGTTTGTAACTCTGACATCATTGCTTTTTTAACAGTTGTACACAACAACATAATAGTAATACTCTAGGGATCTACTTTTATATACATGCATATAAAAAATAGATAGGAATAATAAAAGTTTTGCACAATATGATGAGTTTTGATGATGTTGGGAAAATAAATGTATTTAAGCCGTGGATATTCTCCTTTTTATAAACATATTGCGAAGTTGTTGCATCAAATAATGTTTCTCATGTGGTTTACGTAGAATCTTTAATCTCTATACATCAGTGGTAAATGAATGTAAAGACTCCATTAATTAATATCTAAGGGATGGAAATGATAGCGAAAATTTCCGCACGGAAATAGATAGGCTCAAGCTGTTCCACTGTTTTTCAAAACTACTGTGAGGAGTTTCTAGCTGTTTTGAAACTGATATTAATACCGAGGCAGATGCCACAATATTTATTAGTTCTATAAAGTCTTTCTTAACGCTTATGCTGCTGGGTGGTTGGTGTCATGAAATGTTAAGCTACTAAAACATGTTTTATTTTCCATGGCAAAGATTCTCAGAGGAGTGTTTTATTTGACTGATTAATGACAACATTTAGATGTTTATTTAAAAAAAAACACTACTTGCACATGTACAATAAAAAAATCATCAACTTTAGTGGCCCCCCGTCCACAGGGGTCGCAAAAAAATCAACACAGACCTAAAGTTCCTAATGGGAGCTTTAAAATGAATGAAAACCTTTAGAAAGCACCTCCTGGGCTGGTCAGTTTTCATAAGGTTTTAAAACCCTACCACATGGTTAACAGGTGGCTTCCCACTCTACTGTTTGATCGTGTATTGTTATAGCTTGACATGTATTCTTATTAGATGGCAGGTCGTGCTCTCTAACTGGGAGTGGATTTCCACTGAGTGGTGTCTGATAGCTGTGGCTCTGTGTCAAGCTGAAAAGCTTTTGGAGGTTGTTGACGACTGTAATATTATTGGCAGTCTTCTCGGGAACTCAAACTATTTTTATGTTGTAGCAACACAACCTTCACTCAGGGTCTTAACATTTATTCTTCTACTTTGAATAAGCAAAAGCACCCGATGCTGACCTTCAGCTCAACAACATCACCGCGTTCAGACAGAAAGCAACTCCTCCATTACCAACCCGCCTACAGTACCTTTGAGTGTGGTAATCTTGGCTTCAAAAGTAGTTTCACACACAAGTTGAGTTTTCACTGATTGTAGGTCAGCTCTTATCTGGTGAGATCAGTCCCAAAAGCCGATAGGAGTTTGGTTTTAAACGTCTTTGCTATGCCTTGTCTCGGAGATTTAAACAATTCAAGCTTTAAAGCCTGGAAAGAAGGCCTCTCACTTTTTTCTAAGATTATTTTTTGGTGCTTTATCTGACAGGATCGCTTGAGAGAGACAGGAAATGTCAGGAAATAGTGTGGGGGATGATATGCACAAAACAGTGGCAAGATTGGGAATCAAACCTGCGACCTGCAATACGGACTGTAGCGTCTGTACATGGAGCTTCTGCTCTACCAACTGAGCTATATCGACACCCTGTGGCTTCTCACTTCTAATGACAATCTGCAAGAGACTTTTAACACATGTCCAACTCTATAAGTTGCTCAGCAGCGCTCTTATTGTTGTTATACAAATACATTAATTTAAAAAAATTAAAGCTCCTGTAAGGAGTTTTTGGCTGGTGAAGAAAAAGTTTAAATTAATACTGTAGCTTCTATGTCACCAACAAAAATCAATTGTTACACTGGTGGTCTCATTTGCTGTTTCGTTATAGTCATTTCTTTAAATCTTAAAGCGCTGCCAGGTGTCAGACGAAAAGATGTGTTTCCTTCTAGTTTCCATCTGGCTGCACATACAGCTGAGCTAAAAGTTCATTACAGCATTACAACTCAGTGGTGTAGTACACAAACTGTATTACATCTGAGTACTCATCTTAGCTCTATGAGAGTATTACATGATCTGAAGTGCTGTTTGATTTGACTTGACAGTCTTGTTAATTAAGTATTTCAATCAGTATCCAATAAGTGTTGGATCCATATGATCATCTGCCAAGCCACGGCAACAAGGGGACAAAAACATGCAGCCACACACACACACACGCAGAAACACACACATACAACCCAATAGCAAAGTGGAATCAAACAGTTTTATTCACTGGAGGATAAAAATTGAAAGTAACTCTCCCTTAAGAGCATTTGGCTCGGTGGAGCGCTACTTGACCAGCGGACAAAACACTCGATAAATTAATAAACAGCATTGATATACTGTGGCAGTGTGAAGCATCACAACAGACACACACACACACACACACACACACACACACACACACACACACACACACACACACACACACACACACACACACACACACACATACACTCACACAGAGAAAAAGGCACTCCACTCTACTGTGTGTGTTTTATTACAGTCATAAACTACGCAGGCAGGGAGCAGCCAAAAACTTTTCCTGATTTGATTTGATGCTTTTTGGATATAAAGTGCTCTCCTGTGGACTCGCTGCTTTTATTCAACACAATACAATTCAAGCCTTTATCAGCGTGAGAGCTGACTGTGTTAACAAAATATTGTACTGAATAAGAAACAAACAATCGACATGTTTGAGGCTGTGAATGGTATCCTCATTGCTCCTGTTAGTGTCTTAATGACTGCGCATTCAACTGGGCCTATGTTGAAGAATGTATGACACACACACACACACACACACACACACACACACACACACACACACACACACACACACACACACACACACACACACAGACACACACACACACCCTCAAAGCAATACAAGAAGAGTTGCTTCATGCTTCAAAAATGCATGGACCTGCTCAGTGTGCAGGGACAACTGGAATTATTCATATGTTTTGTGCGTGACCCTGTGTGTTTGTGTGTATGAGGAGTGTGCGTCTCCATGTGCGCACACTCGTTCATACCCTTTTCACCCCAAAGGGAGATTGTAATTGTTTTGCCTACTGCCAGAATAGCCCAACTTCAGTCTCGCTCTCTCTCTCTCTCTCTCTCTCTCTCTCACTTCTTTTTCTTTCTTTTCTCTTTGTCACTTTCTCTTACTCAGAAGCTGAAACACACAAACATACACCTCAGTCAACCCCCCCGCCCTCCTTCTGTGGTTTTTTGTTTTTTTTGGTTTCCATTTTTTAAAAGCCATTTCAGATCCTGCTGCGTCCAACTTGCAAACAGAGCAACAGAGAGATAAAAAAGTAATGGAGGATAGGGGGGAGGAATAAAAACAAAACCTCTCCAACGGTTTTGACTGTGCCATTCTATCACTAGGGAAATGATTACAGGGTTCCCTTTGGACTATGGTTGACAGGCTGTCACTCAGACCTCTCTGTTACCATAGTGATATCTCAAACTACTCTTTCTCCCTGACAAATGGGCGATGTGTGTAAATCACCTGGATGATTGAGTAGGAAAGAAATAGGAGGATAAGAGAAGGTTATCGTGCAAGTTTCACCTGTTTTCGTCCATTACGGGATCCATAACTGGCATCATTTCTCTTCATTTTTGCACAAATACCCATAATGCACATCCACATTCAAGCACACAAATCACAAACAACAGGCTCAGGGAAGAGAATGTGGAAAGGAGAGAGCTATGCGATGCTCTTTGATGAAATGCTTGAGAGTGCCTATGCAGTGGCACTAGTCCTTGTCAAGCTAATAAAGAGACAGGCAGAGATATTGGGTGATAAAGCTCAAGCAGCAGCCTTCTGTGTTGGAAAACAAAGCCGAATCTCCCAAAAAAGCACTGCAGTTCCTCGAGGGTCCGCTTGAGGCTGGCTGCAAACGCTGGCAAATCTCCATTAGGTCCAGGGAAACGTGCCTATATTTACAGCGTAAAGTCAAATGTTTCCAGCCTGGTTAAAAAACTATATTTGGTATTTTTTATTACTACACAGTGCATGGGGAGGAATTTTCTAATAACTCATCTGTTTTTATTATATAAATGGGTTATTCATAACTTACCATAATTAGGAGTGTGCCTTACTTGTCTCACAGGTGGGAACATTAAAGCTTCTTGCCAGCGGGCTTCAGGCATGCTTTAACTCCAACTCTTTCCCTGTTACTAAAATGATCGACTGTTATACCGCGACGGCCATTGTTCAGGTAACATTTTTTGTGTGTGACGTCACTGAGACTGCGTCCATGTTTTATACCGTCTCCAAGGAAGAGGCAGAGAGATTAAATGAGAGAGAATGAGATGCCGAGAGCAATGAAAGAAAAAAAAAAGATAAGCCTTGTCTCTTAGAAACCGAATTGGGAGAGTGAAAGGTGAAGAGGGACTGTGGCTGCAGGAAATGAGCGGCTGGACTGTTAAATTGTCTCTTCCTGCTGCACCCGGTGCCCTTCTGTGTGAAGATGCTCATAATGATTGAAATGTCAGTACTGCAGTTAACACAATTTGTACCAAAGTACTCACGTAACTTTTAAACCCCTAACATATTCAAATTTCACTTGATTATGTGAAATCCCTTTTCTGCTGAAGTGTTCTTGACTGCAAAACCCCAAACTAAAAAAAAGTGACGTGCATTTTAAGGGAGCCAACGGAAACAAAAATTTCACAAAATGTGTTTTTTTTAAATTAGAATACTTGTTAGATAAATGTTCCAGTGTTTATCAGGTTCCATACTCTCTCTTTGTGTTAAGTATTTTTTGCACCTTTCTTTTGTTGTGGATTGTTTGAGATCATGCCTTTTTCATTTTCTAGTCCAGTCCTCTTGGCTCAAACAACCCCAAACATGTTATTGTTCTTTAGATGTCTCCTTGTTCTGCTTCTACTCCTCTTTTCTTGATTTTTATTAAAGCACTTTCAGTTGTTCCTTTCAAGGGCCTGGCCTTCAGTGCGCCCGGAGCAGACCTCTGGAGATCACCTTAACTCTGAAAAAGGCCTTGATATCTTTATCCTGTATTTACTGTTGCAGACTATTTCTCAGCCGTACCCTCCAGTTTGAAACCAGAGCCCTGGAGTCCTTAGGAAACTCTAACATTTCCTCTGAGAGATACAAATAACTCTTCTCTGGTTATTGCTGCATTGCTTACACAGTGTCAATCCCTAGTATTAAATCTTAAGACCAGCCACTTGACTTGTTTGCGTAAGAGCAAAGGTTGTTCTTGCATAAATAGATTTTGGTCTGTTAGGATTACTCTGGGTCTTAAGGTAAAAACGACACTTTCTATAATTATAATGATGTTTACCGTTCTTACCTCGAGGCCCAGCCATTCAATCTACCTCTGAATAAACTCGGTGCTGAAGTGCTCAGTGCTGTCCCTTCATCCCTTGACAGCTATGGACCGTTAGGTTTCACTGCACTCTCTTCATTGCTCTCTCGTCACGTCCGCTGCCACTCTTCCACTCGAGGGTGACAGGGCGGGAAAGAGAGAAAGCGTGAGAAAATTTGAGACAAAAGCAAATGAGCGGCGGATGAATCTCTGCAGACATCTCCCTTCTTTCCCTCCCACTGATGGGCAGGCCCAGAGCCACACAGGCATAAAGGACATTGTTTATAGACAGGAGAAAGCACTTAGTTCCTCCTTCACACCGTTTAGCCGTAAGGTCTTTTGAGAGTCAGGGAGAGACGGAGAAAAAAAGGTGGAGACAGAGGAGAGAAGAAGGTGAGTGATGAGAAGAAGAGGGGGGAGGGGATGCAACTTTTTCTGAGAAAAGAGAAGAAGGCAAAGGTAGATGAGTCGATGGTTAGAGTGCAGTAGGAAAAAAAAAAGAATGTTAAAGGCAGGTGAGGAGGATTGATAGATAGAGAAGAGAGAGGCCAGAAATGATGTGACACCTTCCTGTAGAGAGGGGGCAACAGGTGTGGAGAGAAAGGGACATGGAGGTCAAAGAAGACATTTACCGCATGTCTCTTTTTGAAATGTGAATTCACGAGTGTTGGCCATCATCTCAGAAGCTGGACAAGTCACACAAGAGGGCTGAACTCTGCAGCTCCCATACATTAGCAACTGAGAGCCACTGTCATTTAAAAATCTTTCCCGGCCTATCTAAACGTGGAAAATAATGTCCAGGCTTTGAATTGTGGACGTTTAAGCTTATCTTCAGTAACCCGAAGCAGAAATAGACAATGTAACCCTGAGATCTGTGAACCTTTTGCTGATTTCTCCGTATGAATATAGAAGTGGCTCCAGCTCCACTAGTTTAGCCTTCATGCGTTCCTTGACTTGTAGACGCTGATATAATATTTGCAAGGAAGATCATGATCAACAGTTCTCTGTAAAAAGTATGGAAGGCATTGTAAGTGACGTTTTTTTGTTTGAAATCACCTCACACTAACACCATCGATACACAATCAAACCGGCTTCCAATGCCAGGCTGCTTCCTTGGGAGTAGTGTTTAGAAAGAGTCAATAGGGGGGACTGATGGAGATGGAGGCATGCTTTTTTCAAAGTGGAAATAACTTATCATTGTCAATTTTAGGGGTTTTGAGAGGAGCTCTTTGATTGGATTGTCGATAATTGCACACTTGAGTAAATGTTTTGTACAGCAAAAAGTTTACAAGGCTCTCAAGGGTCAGGATTTTGGAGTAAGGAAAGTTCTAGAAAATTGACTTAAAGTACTCTAAAGGTGGTGAGGGTGGAAAGAAAAGTTGGTGAAAGTTAACAGAATGGTAAAAAAGGAAAAGAAAATGAGGATTTATAGGAAGGGGTGGTTTGCAAGCAGGGAAGAATAAGGAAAGTTGAAAAACAACTCTTTCTGTAGAAGCTTTTTGGAGGACTTGGAAGGTCATGCTGGAGCTTTGAGGAGGAGAGAAGAGGTCTGGGCAGAATAGGTCAGAGGAAGGAGATGCCCATAAGGTGAGAAGTACCTGAAGAAATAACTGAATGGCCAATGAATCAAACAAGTACAGAGGCAGAGAGAAGAGTTGAAGGAAGGCAAACTATAGTAGAAAAAGAGGAGAGGCGCTGTGAGGTGAGGAAAGGATGCACAAAGTGTTTGCTGTTTACTATCATGGGACCGCAGTGGTTGGAACATTCTGGTATGCTGTCTGTTGAACACTAATGGCTTTCTAGTTTCTCAGTGTGAATGTGCAGGTACTATCAAGGCATCCATCAAGGTAGGATTTTATCACAGATTTCCTTTGGGAGAATCGTGCCCAGGGTAAACCTTCCTAAAAGGCAGTTTGACATCTATTTTGTGTGAAAATAATCTTTTAGCCACTAATCCATTCATATTTGATCTATGACCTGCAAAAGTCCTTAATGGTGGAAGTTTTTATTTATTTTATTTTTGCAGATATTGAATTATTGTGTGCACCCTCAACTTTGTCCACTGTCCTTAGTGTCCTATCAGAGCACTGCTGTTTTTGTCCATCTGACATCTCAGGTCCTTTAAAGTGACAGTTCCATAATCACTCACCATAAAAAAAACAGAAATTGAATTCGCAAGTTGCACACACTCTGCTTTGCAATTCTTTTCATACGACAGCATCATATTTATCAGCGATGGAAAATCAAGAGGAACCAGCTGAGCAGCCTTTCACTCATTCCTGCGTGATTTGAGGCTCTTTCTGTTATAAAATCGTAAAATATGCTATCAAAAGTTTAGTTTCTAAGATGCTGTGGTTAGTTAAGGTAAATAGAAAATACATATCTGCAAATCAGCTGCCTTATCTAAGACCGGCTCTAATAATGCCTTTCGTTCAAGTAAGTGCTGCAAATAAAGATAGATTTTGCGGGTACAAATGAAAAAGCCACAATATAAAAAACCTGTGTTTATGATGAAAATTACTTGTATATAAAACACACCACCTGGACTTCTATGGGTCTGTCACTTTCTTTCCATACTTGATTGGCAAATTATAGAATGCAACCTTCAAAATGCACCTTTCACTTTAAGACCAAACACAAAGAGTTGGCAAGTAAATCCTCAGATTATTTAAACAGAAGTGACAAGTGTTTCAAGGATAGAGAAGAGTGTTTAAGAGTTGGGTTTTGCATCATCAATGTGAAGGCAAACATGGCCTTATCCCATCTTGCTTTACTTATGCAGAGGCAAAAGAAATCAGAACATTTTTGTCTGCATGACACCGAATGAAACCACTGGAGATAATGCAGTGATGGTAAAGAAATCTAATTCTAACTTCGAAGTTGAAGTACTCTTGCTATCGGGGTGGAAAAGGTGACTCCAGCAGTGTTTGGGAGCCGCTGTATGAATCTAGAATGTCAAAGTAGCTCTGTTGATATCCTATCCTTCTGCTTTAATGAGGGCCATGGGGTTTGGTAGCAGGGGAATTGGTGCAAATAATAAACAGTACACACACTCAGAGTCTGCTGTCCCGGGGAAGGGGTCTTGTTCCCGCCGTGTGATTTACAGGAGGTGAGCCTACTCCAGAATATACAGGATACTAACAGGACACCCCTAGAGTGGCCTCTGTTTTATCGTATGAGTGCATAAATGTATGAACACCATTTTGTAGAAAGGATATAATGTTTAAATTCAGGGAGAAGAAGGAACATGGGGATGGTTATTCCCTTCACTGTGTTTAGGAAGCAGCTAAATGGACTAACACTGAAACTGAGGAGCATCAAAATATACTTGATCTGGAAAAAGTTACTGTGTCTGGAAGTCTTTCCACTAGATTGGCTCAAAATGAAAAGCATATAAGTAAAATATTTAAAACCCAGTATATGCCATCAACAAGGCTTAAAGTAGGGAATCTGCCCTCATGAAGAATGATAATACTGTGCTCACAATTGGTGATGTAAGAATATCTGTTTTAATGAATTGGGCATTAATTAGATATTTTTTCAATGAACCATTAATGCACTCTTGACATTGTTTTTGTTCAGACATTAGCATATTTTTTAGCCTTACCTTATAGCAAAGATACTAACAATATTGTCCTACTGTTATGAAGCCTGAACTGTTAGTGTCTAGAAAGAGCCTGCGTCTCTAAGGATTTGAAAAAAAGCACACTTACCCTAACCCACCATGAATGAGTGAAAAGACGGGTCATAAAACCCACCAGCCAGCTCTCCCACTCTGCATAGCTTAATTGAATTACGCCCCGTACACTGCTTTGTGCACCGAGTGTGTAAGTCGAAGGAAGATCGAGCCGGTGAGAGAGAGACATAAGTGGTGAGGGAGAGCATGTGAGTGTGTGTGTATCCCTGAGGCAGCAATAGGCACAGCATCTGTATACAGAGAGTATATTAAAGTGTTGCAAGTTTCATTAAGATTTGAGTACAGTCCTTGTTTTTGCCACCAGCAGGGTTATACGTGCAGCTGTGGCACAAGTTTTTGCTTCTTAGAAATCATGATGTGAATGTGAATTAGTTCAACTGATAAACTTGCTTGCTGATACATGGGTTTATATATATGTGTAACAGCAAATGTATGAAAAAATGCATTTGGTTGGAATAACATTAAAAAATGTCAATTGAATCACAATCCCACTGTATATACAATCGAAATAGTGTTCTCAGCAGTTGTAGACTAATTTATCTATTGCTTATTCTACATAGCATTTCATATGTTTCAAAGAGAAGCCTCCACTTTTTAATATGTCTGTGCTCTGTTTGACTCAAGTGCAAGGTAATATCATTTTTTAGTATTCTAACACATGTGGGAGTCCAAAGTCTCAGTCTGGGGAACGACTGCAAGACTTTAATTCCTCCTGAATAAAAAATGACCATTTTAATGGATAGTCAAATTCCTGATGGCTTTTCAGAAAGCTAATCTTGTCTGGCAAACATGATAATTCCTGTGAGTGACTGAGTGAGTGGATAAATTCATACCCAGGGTGGGTTTCTCATACAGGAAATCCAGCCTAAAGCTCATTGTACAACATTTCTGTGACCTTGATCAGTTCAACCCAGATACTAAAAAAAAGTATTGTGAAAGGAGTAACATTAAAATACATATTTTCTCTTACATTACTTTCATTTATGTGAATGGATATAGGTTTTAATAGATAACAACAAATGTTTTTTTGATAATTACAGGCATGAGAAAAACCTTGTTAGTATTTTCTTTCATGTTTAAAAAATTGATGGGTGAGATAAGCATCCCTGGAAACACTACAACCGGTGATGCTTCACATTGCTTTCAGTTTTCTACAGCATGTCACTGCTGCAAGCTGTCACCCTTTCTACTTTCTTTCCATTACTGAGAGGGCTGTTGGAGACCAAAGAGTCGGCCTAACATGACGACCATCATTTAAGCGCCAATAGCACAGTGTGAGTGTTCGATAGATCTCTTCTTGACACTTAACAAATCCCTCCCATGGGAGATGGCTGAGCTGGGGAAACATGAAGCAGCCTAGAAATGTACGGCTCATATCATCTTCCAAGCTTTACAAGTGGGTTGTTAGAGTAAAAGCATTAATAAAACATTGACATGATGAGCTATGTGGATACCCCACTCTGCAACATACCTCCACCACCTTCTGTAGAGGGGTTTGATTACTGAGCAAGTCATGTTTTGCCATGAATGAAACACAGTGGTTTACCATTTGCTGAGATGCTGGAGCAAGACCATGTGGGTTCCTGTAGTTAACACCAAGATTCTCACCTACTTACTGCAACAATCTGATCCACAGTCTGTGTACCACTCGCAAAAGCATCACTCTCCCTCTGAATAGTGAACCCTGGTTGAGCTGCTCTGTATGTGTAAAGAAGCTGGGCACTCTCATGCAGTCCATGGCTTTTTCATGGTGCTAGCATCTTCTCTTAAAAGACATGCAATTTAGTAAACAGATACAGGATACAGATGCAGTTGAAATAGAGTCACTGGTGTGTGATCATTTGAAGCTTTAAGCCTAGCCTCTAGCATTGCACTGACTATGCTGTAACATCATAACTCCGGTTATCTGAGGGGAAGCTTGTAACGTTTACATCCATTAACACTGATAAGTGTTCTTGAAGAAGCCAGGTAGAACGTCTTTAGATGTTATAAACATGACGGAAAACCATACCGTGGTCTTTAGTTTTTTTCTTGCTTTCATACCATCACCGGGAAGTTTCTCTCATCTTTGCAATGCATGAAAATCCCGGGCAGAGGTTTTTTTTTTGGTTTAGGTTATTTCATTCAACGTATATGTTTCAAACACAAACATTTTTAAAACACAGCCAAGAAAAGATCCCAATGTGGTTTTAGTAGAGTTCTGTTAATTGCTTATTTGAAAACTAAATCTGCAAGACATATGCATTATACAAACAAACAAAATCCACTGAGAAAAAACTCCACATATGAAAAAGTATGGGATCCTAGGTTTGATAGAGGATGGAGTTTTTTATTTGCTTACCCTATGAGTTTTTGCTGTGAGTGTAGGCCCTGACATGACAGTGACCATTTCAGCCAGGAGTGTGTATCACTTGCAATCAAAGTAGAGCTTGGATGTGTCCATTTGCTGCTCTGCTGCCTGGCCACTGCATTCATGTGTTTGTAGGAAAGAGAGGGCATGGTGCCACAACTGGACTCTTGATCATTTATTTCCCCGGGTCTCTGCCTGCTGGCATGGGCTGATGGGTGAGTCAAGTATGTGCTCTGAGAGGCTGGAGAATCATCATCATACTGCTCACTCTCTGTCTGCTCCAACCAAATGCAACACCATGAGACTAGACCACTGACAGATATCTCATCAGATTTTGCTCTTGAATGGCTGGATAAGCTGTCCAGACATGTAGGTGTTTTTTTTTTTTTTGTAGCGAGAGCAGGGGCAAGTGGTAGTGTAGCAAAGCCAACCTTGGATTCCATTGGTGCCATACCGGTGGCTGAAGAAGAATATATTGAGTAGAAGATAGTGTTCAGTCATTAGTAAGGTACAGTCTCCAAATATGTGACTGTGAGAGTACAAATATTTCTCTCTATGTTATGCAGAGAAGAGTTCTGAAAGCCTCATTAGAATGCAAAGGCTATGTAAAATGAATAGATATGGTACTATTTGCAAGAAATGGCTGTAACACAAAGAATATGTATTATATGGATTAAACATGCAAGAACACCAGTATGTTTCTTCAAGCAGAGACATGAGGAGCCATGCTAAGTAATAAAGGCCAAATGACAGTCAGAAAGAGAGAGAGAGAGAGAGAGAGAGAGAGAGAGAGAGAGAGAGAGAGAGAGAGAATATACGTCAAGGATGGGAGAGAAAATTGATGCACTGAACCCCTCCACCCCCTCTCCCTTTTTTTGCTTTCGCTGTCTCTCTCTCTATCCCTTCCCTCGGCTCTGAAAGATGGTGTGTACAGCATAGTAATGAATTGGTCTCACTCCCCCAAAGCCTGGAGAATGGGTCCCATTAAACTGCATTAAAACACAATAAGGCCTCTGTGTGTGTGTGTGTGTGTGTGTGTGTGTGTGTGTGTGTGTGTGTGTGTGTGTGTGTGTGACTGAATGCCAATATTTCTCTTCCTCTCTCCCTGTATTTCATTTGGGCTCTTGATTTCTCATTCACTCTCTGTCTGGCCCTGTGGCTCTATCTCCCCTCTCTGTGCCCTCGCTCCCTCCATGTCCCTATACCTCCTACTGTCATCCATCCTTCCTCCCTTTCTCCCTTTCTCCTCTTCCTCCCTTCTGTGTCAACGGCTTAATCAAGCTCTTACACCAATTTCCTTTCCCTTTCCTGTCCCCCTAAATGCCAGATTTACCAATTCTTGTTAATTGTTGTTCGCTTCAACCAAATCCAAATGGTCGGAGTATTTCCTCTGTCATGAGATTGTTTGTATCAGTGTAGTGGTGTGCATGTTGTGAGCTAAATCTAATCTTCTCGAAATTGTTGTCTTCTCAATATTTATATTCAAATACATATCTTAGTCTCTTCTTCTTGTTTGCTTTCTTTTGTGCCTGTCCTTGCTGTGAAGCCGTACATGTGTGAATATGTGCGACTCCATATCCACTCCTGTGCATTCAAATGCAAGGGGATTAGGAAGCATGACTTCCAATTTCCAGACACTGCCTCCGTGCCTTTCAACCCTTAGACTTCTAAAACAGAAAGGGGGAAAAAAAAAGGACTTAGTGCGACTCAGCATGGCACATAGCACAACACATCAAACCAAACAGTAAAGTGGAATTCACATCACCGCAGGAAAGAAACAAACAAGTACCCCAAGAGTCGCAGAAAATGTATGAATATAAAAAGCTAATTTGATCGTTTCCATCCTCCTCCCAGACAAATCTGTGATAACATTAACTTGTTTGTAAGTACCATGCATGAACGGTCACTGTAATTCAATCCCTTCTATTCCTCGTAACTCATGTAATCACATCATGGTGGAAGATGGCCTTTAACGACCTGTGGGAGTGACCACTATCAATATGGTCATTTATAATATTATAAACATGCTCATTCAGCAATTAATTGCAAATCTCTAAGGAAGAAACGATTAATTATAACAGTTAACTCAAGTTTTCTTTGCTGAGAATGAGATTGTTAATAGTCTAGGCTTTAATGGGTCGTAGACCCGCTGGAGATCTGATGTACCATCAGTATCAAAGATATCTTCCTCTAGTACAATCCTATGGGGATCAGTGAAGCTGTCTCATACAGACAATGAAATACTTCTTTTCTAGCTTGGAGGAAGAAATGTCTGCAGTGTGGCAATTCTTTGATCTCAGTAGAGAAATGTGCCAGCTTTCAGTGCTGAGAGTGGAAGAGAGATGTAGGCACTCCCTATACACAGCTAGAAGCAGAACCATACCAGCAGAGAGGAACAGAGTAAAATAATGAATAAAATACACTTGTTTATTATTGATACCTAATAAAGAAGATTTTAGTTTGTGTAGCATAAAATTAATCTTCTGAATTTTTAGTAATGGAGATTTAAGGTTCAGGTTGTTTGTCGTTCACAACAAAGAGTTGAAATGCACACTGTGGTCCCTTTATGTATTACACATAAATAAATCAAAATGCTCATATTGATATAGTGTTCTGAATGAATTTTGGAGTCTCAAGACCTGGAAAATAAATCTGGTCTTTAATCTTGTGTAACAAAAACAGATACTTCAGTATCCTTTGCCAAACGGTAGCAGTTTTAACAGACTGTTACTGGGATGGGTTTTGCCTGTAGTATCCTTTGAGCTCTTTAAATGACTCTCCGGCTCACCAATATCAATGATGCTTAGTAGATTATTTACTGATGAGGTTCTGTGGCGTTTTATTAATCTATTTCAGACCCCTTCTCTCCAGAGCCAAACACAATACATGCAGTTTTTTAATCTTTCAAGTCAGGCTGCTAAGCAGGCTATTGCTACTGTATAAACGTAAACAAGCACTTACTTTGTACAGGCATTGCCTTCTCTAATAACCATGTAAATTGGAATTACTGGCATCTGGAGTTGATGTTGAAGACTGCAACCAACTGATAACCGCTCTGCTAAATTATAAATCAGTTGACATGATGCAGGAGGTTTTTTTTGTGGACCACTCTGCAAAAGTCATGATAACCTCCAATATGAATTATAATTGATTTTTTAATCAAAGGAGTGACCTTCGAAAATACTTTTTGGGGATTGCATTCACAGTTATACTGGTACAACAAGGTCAAGCACACATGCTTGGGGGACTCCAGCTTCGAGCATTAGAATGGTCTGTACACCCGTGTGGATCCCCATCCAAACAGTCTCTTTGTCATACTCAAACTCATTGGTCTAAGTAAAATACAAGGAAATAATGCCAACGCAGCAAGATGACTTTTCTTCAGGTTACTTCAAGTAAAGCCCGCTGTTTCCAATTTCATTACGCCAGTGAACATTTAAATGTCTGGGTCACCACATTGAGTATGCTCTCATCTTTTTAAGATACCTTGTTGCTTTTTAAAAAAACATTTACAGCCATTAGTTTTGACCTATTAATATTAAAGAATGGGGCTTGATTGGGATGCTTTGGAGCTCAAATGAAACATTCTGGACAAAGTACATAAGTATTTAATGTTACGCATCATTTCAACAGCCCCTGCTTATTTTCGTCTGAGTAGAAACTAACATGTTGTCAAATGCCGGTGCAGAGATCTATGTTGAAATGATCAACTAAGTTACTTTGTTGAGAAACAGCTGGAGTGGTGACAGCTGCAGCAACACTCTTAAATTAAGTTCACACAGCATGTTAACGACACCTTGTGTTTTAGACAACTGGCAGTGGTTAATGATGTGCTGCAAAGTGTGCAGATATTGACATACATTATAAGTGAACCACAGTATGGCAGCAGAAAATGCAGTTACAGACTACATCATCTCAGTTCAATTAAAAGGGTACAGCTTGACTGAGTTTCATTAAAAACCATCATCTGACAGCTTCATCAGAGTAATGTGGTAAATCAACACCTCTCATGTGTTTGTTTAGACGACAGTCTAATATTAGATATGCAATAGACAGACAGACTGAACTGCATTAGTCAGAGTCAACACTTCCTGTCTCTCTCTGTCTGTCTCTTTTTGAAGGTTATGAAAAAGTAAATGCGGCCGTCTACTGAAATCTCTGCTTTCTCTGTTCTCATTCATTTCCCTCCTTTTAGTCTAAAAAGTCGTAATGATGCTAAGGCAACAACCCATTTGTACTTAACTGTGTGTGGTATTTGTAATAGATGTGTAATGGCCAGCGAAGGCCAGCTTTGTTAGCCTTTAGCTTTTAAATACAGGCAATTATCATTACTGTCACTGTAATTTCCTTTTTTTTATCTCTGTTTCTCTCTGCTCCAGTTTATTTTTTATCTTGGAGAGAGTTAATCTAATAAAGGCACTCCAATCTGTCCACCTGTCAGACACGCACACACCACACTCTCATATCGGTAACACCATTCTAGCTGTAAAAATCACAGCTGGACCATAAAACGACATTGGCTGCGGAGTATTTCCTTAAAATCATTGGCTGTATAAATACAGGTCATCCCAGTCTTGGTTTGATTCTCCCAGATTTGTCATCAGTTGTTCACTTCTCCCCATCTTATTATTTAGATTTTTTCTATATCACTTAGTTTATTTTCTGAGCTTTGTACCTGTTATTTCCACCATCTTTGTCTTTTCTTTTCAGTACATTATCATCTTTGTATGGAAGCGATTAGTGATCAGAATTCAAATGATAAAGCTAATTTGAAAATTCAAATGCATTAACAGAAATGCTTTTTAATTTTCAGAATATGAGTGTATTATTTGACACAAAAATAAAATGATGATTAATTTATCTAATTTGATTTTTAGTTTTCAACTTCAAAAATGCACATTCTTTGACTAAATTAAAATGACATTTGCTTTATCATTTTCAAAAAATGGCCCGCTACATTTATATCATAATCCAAATGAAAAAGCTAATTTTAAAATGAAAATACAGTAACAGAAACACGTTTTAATTTTCAGAATATAGGTGACCTATATTTAGAATTAATATTCAGTCATCCAGTTTGCATTATACTTTTACTCTCTATGTATGCATATTGTATGACATCATTCAAATGAAAACTAAAAGGTCTTTGGCTTTTCGTTTTCAAACTTGCCGTGCTAAAAAGTGATCATAATTCAAACTAACTCGAAAATGAAATGGCAAAGTGGACGGCGCAGGAAAGTGACGTCAGACTCCAGCTCCCAGGCAGGCGAACGTAATATGTACAGTCTATGAGGCGAGCGGGCAGAACGCGCACTATGATGGGTGGCGGGGTGAATCTTTAACACTAGGGCAGACTTTAGTTCACGCTGTGATGCAGGTGGTGATCGGAGTGGTTTTTTTCAACACACACTGAACTTTGAGTGAGCATGACGCAGCAGCTTTATGACCAGAGCTGCCAAGTCTCACACATGACACCATGTCCACTATCTCTGACCCTGAGAGTCACTCAGCATCTGCACGCCGTGAAATTCACACAGACGTGTCCTAAGACCGGTTTATTGATAGATTATAGATCACTCTCTTCTCTGCTTAACTTAGTTACATTAAAAAAGATTATCGATAAAATTTTCTGTTTCAAATAATCTCTCCAGCTCTGTACACAAAGTGTCTCTCATCCTCTGTGCGTAATGGCACACACTCTCCCTCTCAACCGACTGTATGAGCTCTCTCTCCCTTTCAGAGATTGTTTTGTAGTTATTAAAAGAATAATCAACTACAATGTCAAAATCAAATCAAAATCAGGGCAACATCTAGTTTGGAGCTTGTACCAGCGTTAAAGATTCACCCCGCCACCCATCGTAGTGCACGTTCTGCCCACTCGCCTCATAGACTGTAAATATTACGTTCGCCTGCCTGAGAGCTGGAGTCTGACGTCACTTTCCTGCACCGTCCACTTTGCCAATTCGTTTTCGAGTTGGTTTGAATTATGATCACTTTTTAGCACGGCAAGTTTGAAAATGAAAACGAAAAGCCTTTTCACTTTCATTTGAATGATGTCACACATACACTGTACTTGTTGTCTTTCATCTTCTCTTGTCCCCTCCACTCCCCTCTCTCTCTCTCTCTCTCTCTCTCTCTCTCTCTCTCTCTCTCTCTCTCTCTCTCTCTCTATTCCGCCCTCCTCTCATGTGGGAAAAGGACCTTTTTGTGATAATTGTTAGAAGTCCTACTGGTGGGCCCATGAGAACCCCTGGGGGCTTTGTGTCTGCTTTGCTTCCCCCTCTAATATATATATATATATATATATATATATATATATATATATATATATATATATATAATTTATTTCCTCATCTCTTTCCATCACACAGGCGTTACTGTCCTCTGTCAGTCTGTGATAAATGGTCCCCCAGAGCCCATCACTGTGAACATGGCTAGACTTCATGTGTGTCTGTATATGGCCGAGCTGCTTCCAAATCTTAGCTCAAACAATGAAACACATAAGTGACAAATGAGAGACCAATGTGAGATCTGAGTAACATTATGTGCCAGTGTGCACTATAGGGCAGCTTCCATCAAAGAGTCGGTGTAAAGGCAGTATAGCACAGTGTGTTGTGATTAAGATGAGATAATGACCTCCTAAATCCTGTATATCGTTAATAAGCATGCATAACAGTGGATGAGGAGAATAGTAATCACACTGCTCTGGATAGATAAAGATGCCAAGAAACCACATCCACCATTGCACCTCCAAGGCTGTTAATGGGTGAGTTGCCTTGGCAACAGCAGGTATTTTGTTTGTTGTTTTGTACTCATGGACATATTGTTACCCAAATCACATTGATCTGCTCTTCAGTCCATTATGTGCCTGTTATGTAGTTTAACACTTTCAGCTCTGACATCATGGATAAGTTATAAAACTCTGCTCCACCATTATCCAATCTCTTTGATCCTGGACTGTTCAAAACTGCATTGAAGCTACTTAGGCATCATCTGAAAACGCGTTCATCATTATTAATCAAAGGAATTGTTTATATGCTGGGTTTCTTGCATGACAATGACATATACCTCCTCCAACAGGTCTGGGTGTAACTCTTCTGGCGTGAACGTATTGGATTTTTAAGTTACAATACTGAATGGAGCCATACACACCTATTAACTCAGCAGCCTGTACAGGTGAAATAACTCACAGCTTTATAAGAACTGAGCAACAGTAACCAAGGGTTCCTTCCATAACCTGCTGACGGTTATAGCTTCAAATGAGTCTTCATATATTTGTATATACTTTATATGTGAACCTATTTTGCAAACGCTGCTGTACAGGATTGCTGCAAACAAAGTTTTGTTGTGTTTTTTATACAATGACAATAAAGCGTCTATCTATTAAAGGCTTTATATCTATATTTCATCCAGCAGATGTCGCCCTTGAGCACCTGCATGAAACCAAAACAACTTGCGGTGCATTGTTGTGTTAGCATGCTAATGCTAGCGATCTTTATTATGCTCGCATCTTCACACTGCATGTAAATTTACCTGAAATGAGCGTGATCTAGAAACACAGTTAAGCAGTGAGTACAGTATGTTGTTCTTCTTTTCTCTAGTCCCTCAATTAAACAACTTTTATTTGCGAGGGGAGGAGTCAGCCGCTGTCCTGGCGATGTAAACAAACTGAAGATAGGACTCGGAAAACATCACAGACAGTGGGACTCGGGTGTTACACCCATTGTAGACAGTCATGACTCACAGAGTTATTTTCAGAGGATATACTTGATTTCTATTATATTTAAGTGTGAAAAATCACATATAAAGCCTTTGAAACTGTCAGCCTACATTTCAAATGCAGCATTGTTTTGACATGGTTCTATTTCCATTACAATTTCCAGACCTCAAAAAGCCTTTTTTATTTCCAATGCCTCTACTCAATCTTTGCCATCTATTTCTATACTATATTTATATACTGCCATGCTTCCTTTTTGCTTGTATTAATTTTCTCCATAGCAAAAAACAGTTTTTCTCTCGCTCTCACAGCACTCAACTAAACAGTGATGGATGAGTTTTTTCATTCAGCTGTAAAACAGATGCTACTCATTCAGTGAAAACAGGTAGAGCAAGGTGTGATTCTGCATTCACATGAAAGTGCACCAGTTTTTTGAAAATGCTTCAGTTAACTTTGAGTGGCACTTTTCATGGATCCTCTCAGAAGAAGGCCGGTTTTGATATTAAATCATCAATAATAGACAACAAAAGAACCAGCAAACAACCTATATTCATATGCAGTTTTATATTTTCTTCACTTAGAACATAAAAGTTATCAAAAGGAATATAAAAATGGTTTCCCTAATAGTAAGACCTACAGGTTTAGAGCCTGTGACTCTGTTTGTTTATTTCTTTATTCGTGTAGTACAAAGACATAGTCTTTCATGTACCGTACATGAGTATGGTTGTACATGTGAGGATGTGTGTTCTCTTTCTTCCCAAATGAAGTTGCCTTCCAGAAAGCACTGACACATAGTGGAAAACAGCACACCACTTCCTAAAGCTATACTGTATTACTGTGTCTGTGTTTCCAGTCACCACAATACCACTTCAATGTATTGGAGTAGAAAGTGATGTATGTGCTGCAGAGCTTCAGGTTATAACTTACTCAGAAGTGACCATGGTCATGCATGCAGTGTACGAGTACATGTCTGATGCTTAGACACAATAAGAAGGTTTAAATGAAAGATTCAGGTTGTTTGAATTCATCAATCAAACTGTTAAACATATTAATATCAGTCTTGCGTCTATTATCATTATTATAAATATTAGCTGATCAACTTAAACGGCAATAACGGCACCATCAGTCCTCCACATTTCATGGTCATTATAGATGCTGATGTATATAAGAATTGGTTGTTACTGCTCATACTACAAATTCATAAGCCATTATTAATGGCATTGTAGCTATACATCTGCTGTATTCATTGTTGTTGTTGTTGTTGTTATAGTTGTTATGTTTGTTTGTCTCTATCCATCTCTTTCTTTCTGCATCTCCTTCTATCCGACTTTCCATGCCCAACACAGTCCCGGCAGATAGCGGTTCAACACGAGTTACAAATAACAAAGTAATAAATAACCTAAGTCTGGTTCTGCTCGAGGTTTCCGCCTGTTTGAAAACAGTTTTTCCTCACCACTGGTACTTTGCTAAATGTAGCTAAGGTATCTTGAATTAACATTAGTAATGAATTGGTGTTATGCAAATAAAGATTGATTGATAGATCGATTGATTGCTCTTACAGACACTGTGTTTCTCGACAAATTCCGGTGTGGGGCGGCTGTGGCTCAGTTGGTAAATCTAGTCGGTCTTCTCTCAAACCTTCTTCTCTCAAACCTTAAGGTTGTGTGAATTGGTGTGAGTGTGTAGGTGTCATCTGCGGTGTAATGTAGTAGAGCACTTTGAGCAGTTAGAAGACTAGAAAAGCGCTATACAAGCTCGAGTCCATTTACCATTTCAAGATAGCAGTGGATTATATTTCAAGAATTGGAATCTAGTCACGTCTCTGTTTAAAACAAATTACATCCACACATTTTCCCTTTTTACGGCTTACAACTTATTTTATTTTAGCCTTGAGGAGGGAGAAGACAGCAGATAATTTCCTCTGAAAGAAGATTTAGTTTTCCTGCTCCAACTCGCAGTCGCCACAGCCTTAATGAATTCTGTGTTGGAATACATTTAGGTATGACTGTTTGAGATCCATAGTAAATTTAACAGTTGTATGTGGAGAATTTTCCAAAAGATTGACAGATTATTTCAACTGACGTAACATAATGTGCATTTTGACCTGACAGTGATGCTGTTGTGCTACACCGAGCTGATTCTCTGAGTGCCGGTGGCGCTCTCAAATCTGTATGCTGTATGGAGTTGGCACATGGATCACTGCGACTCAAAGCATGCTTTATCGGTGTGACAAACAACTCTTAACCTACGAGTGTGTGTTCAGCGAGCGTTGTGCTATCCTTTAGTGCCTCATAGCTGTCGAACAAATGTGTCTAAACTGCTACAGATACTCATACAAGACAGAATGTAGCTGTAAATCAGAAATCAATCAAACTAGCGTAAAATACAGTACAGACTTGTTTTCAATTTTTTGGGGGGATTTTTTCCTAAATCCATTTAAGAGATACAGCGGCAAAAATTCAGGGCCATGTTGAGTCAACAGACATCCCAGAGAGCAAGCACAGATAACATGACTCTGATTGGATTGTTAAGTGGCTTTCCAATGTCTGTGACTTAATGAAACAGGCTGTTGAGATTTATGCTCATTTCAGGGAATCCCATTTTAGGAGGAGAAAGAGGAAACATGAGTGGATGATTACTACTGTGTGTGAGAGAAAGAGAGACGAGGAGGACAGATGGAAACTGAAGAATGACCGCACAAGTAGATAATAGGGGTAGAGCATGTTGAAAAGCAGAGGCAGAGTGCTCCAGTATGACACTGAGGCCTCCTGACACTGATGTAACCTGAATAGAAGCAGGGGAAGGATTCTAGTTATTTTCTTTAAACTGAAGCTAGGGATCAAAATCTATTGCAGAGTTTTTTGGCGGATCATAGCAGGTCAAACAATTGTTTCATAAGCACCGTTAAATGTTAATGATTTTGTGGAAACATTTTATTCAATCAATACACAGCTGTAATTTAACGCTGTGGTTAAATATATTTCCTCATTTAGTCATTAAAGTAATCCACAACTTCATCTATGTAAACAGAATATATTAAGAATAATCATCACAATAGTCACATCATTTTTTTACATTTATTTTCGGCTTTTCAGACCTTTATTGTAGAGATAGGACAGTGGACAAAGTTGGAAATCATGGAGAGAGAGAAAGAGTGGGGAATGACATGCAGGAAAAGAGCCACAGATCGGATTCTAACCTGGTCCGCCCGCTTGGAGGACAGCAGCCTCCGTCCATGGGGTGTACACACTAACCACTGCCCCACCAGCATAGTACCAGAACTTTTCATCTTGGATAAGATACTAGTTAACATCAAACAATATCATCTCCTGTTTGGTTACCACAGAAACAATAAAAATAAGTCCTGTAGGCACTTATTAAGGTCATTTCTTGTTTTTTTTTTAACCAAAACTAGCAACCACACTCCCACAAACTGTCTCATGTTCAAAAATACATTGGCAACGTTAAAAAAAAAAAGAAAATTGTGCAATTTAGACAGTGCTCTCTCTTTCACTCACTTCATATTTTGGTTAAAAACATGACTGAAGATCTGTAGTCATTTTGAAGCTTTGAAACAATTACGTAATATCAACCATTAAACTAATTGGAGAGACAAGTACAAGAGTATAGGATATTTGACAACCGTACTTGCTAGTGGTTATTGTAACAAAGTTGTCCGTGCTGTGTGCACTGCTTTATTGTTTTGGGACTGAGATGTGGTTGAAAGATTTGTATATTTACCTTATTTGAGGGTTGAGGATTTCCAAGAAGTTTGAGTCTCTTGTGAGATCTTTCAGCTTCCAAAAACTTAATTTCAATATGATGTTTCCTAATCAGTCCTAGTTTTTCTCTAGAACACTACTTGAAAATCGACTTCACTATACAAACAAGAGTGAGATTTAACTTAAAAAAAAGCTCTTTTAAGAAAAACAAATAGGTCACCTGAAGTTCTTTATTCTAAAATGGCTCCGAATCATGTGTTAGAATGATCTAAAAGCAAAGTTTGTTTTTACCACCGGTACATTTCTGCATTGTTTTTTTGAGTCTGTGTTTTGCTCTGCGTCTAATATCATCTGCGTCTTTGTGTTGCTCAAAATTATCCCCAGCTGCAGAGATTTGAGGAAGTGTTGACACTGAGACAGTCAGAGAAACAAGAAGTGTTCCAATTTGCACCCTGGGTGTCTTATTAGGAGCAGTCAGTGCAAAACTCTTCCAGACTCAGACTACAAAAAACACACAACCCCCGTTCCCTATACCTTTCAAACAAAATCCTTCAAGATCCCCATTTTTTCCTCTGGCTGTATTGTTTTTGAGTCCACAAAATGTTTATTTTTTCCTCTTTTCAACTCCGTTCTTTGTTGGAAGTGTTTCAAACTTACCTTTTGGAATCCTTTTGTGTGTGTGAGACAGAGTGCATTTCCTTCCACACCATACTTCCCACACTTACATCATCAAGACATGGCATACCTCAATTATAGCAAGAACTATATACCACAGGGCTGATGCATTCAGAACCCTTTAATAGTGTAATCATGATGAAATTTGAGATGGTTCTTACTCCTTCTTTCATAGTATTTCATGCTATGGCTTAGAAGAAAATAATGGTGCTAATATTTTCTAGCTTACATGTAATATTCCCACTGGGTGTGCTCTTGACGGATGAAAACCTTTACCTAATGGTTTATGTGTCCTGGTGCTTATAGACTTTTTCAGATTATTACAAAGTCTAATAAAAAAGTACTGCACTCCCTGAAAGATAAGGATCATTTCCTCACAGTCAATCAACTTCAAGTAAACTGGATATATTGTACTTTTAGTATTCCTTTTAGCAGGATGTTGGATCTCCTCATGAGGGCCTGAGTTGGTCTGTTTTCTGTTGTAAATGGAACATCAGGAGTTTAAAGAGCTGATCTGATCAGAATCACAAATCAACCAGCCAGAGAGACAAGTGGGCAGATGGGCAGTCAGATGGATAAATGACCAGTTAAAAGGTGCACAGCTTGGCAGACACAAACAAATACATGCACAGTAAAGCACACACACACGCATTTCTTTAAACTTCCCAGACAATCACACCAACACACAAAAACAGAAAAAAAACAAACAAACATTCAGACACAAACAACACGTTCATTGACTAACCGCGTTTCCCCAGAGGGTACTCTGATGGATGTTTGACAGCTGGGCTCCCTCATCCCCTCACTCGGTGCCTTTCCTAATAAATCCCCCATCTCTCATTCAACTCATTAGCTAATTCACGAATCAATATCAATGAAAGTACCTTTCAGTTACACATCCCCAGCTTTTCTATGTGTTGTGTGCGGGGCTTGTCCTGGTTGAATGCCTCTTGATGCAAATTCCCTCGCATAACAAATGAGTAAGGCAACCTTAAAACTTGGTCACTGTTGCTCTCTATTCTTCTTTGCGTCTTTGAAAATCCCAAATACAAGCTTATTGGAATACAATCTGCAAACCAAACTTCATAATCATTATTTCCCCCTGTCTCTCTTTGTGTCTTTATATGATATAAATGTTTGGAAACCATCTTTTTACTAAATTTCCAACGAGGACTGGTCAGGAGTGCAAAGCAGAGATTCACATAAAGACACACAAAAATATATTTTTTTCTTTTTTCTTTTACTGTATTTTCACACATTCTCTGACTAAGAGAATGGCTAGCAATGTTTTTGCCTGTCAGCAGTTATTAAGTGAGTGTTGCTGTTAGAGCAGACTATTGTCAGAGACACCCGTGGTGATCAGAGGTCCATATGTGTCTCATTAGCAGGATCCTAGCTCTACTTGTGTGTGTATGTGTGTGTGTGTGTGTGTGTATGTGTGTGTGTATGTGTGTAAGTGAGGGAGGCTAATGATGGAGGTCTTTGTGTTGTGATATGCCTCATGGCGCAGTGTCATCACACTTCTTCCTGTTAATTTGACTGCCATGGGTGGAATCAAGACATTCAGAGGATGGACACAGTATTATAACCATCTGTGCGGCTTCAGGTACCACTTTAATGGCAATCAAATGTTTTGTGTTATATTATATGTGGTAAATAATACAGTAAATCAAAATGTTGCTGTGCTAAACCACCAACTGCAACATCTGCAATGTATGCAGTACAAATTTATCAATGAAAAAATCAAAACAATATCAAATCTTTCTATAAAGTACATTTTAAAAACAGAAACAGCTGTACGTGCTGTACATGAAACAAAAGAGCAGTACAGTATAGTAACAGAAATGTAGAAAAACAACAGAAAGCTCACACATAGATGTGTGCACACATGTACACACAACCAAAAAATGATACAATAACAATAACAATTACGTTAATAGAGGTTAAATTTGATCCAAAATACCTAATGGACTCAAAAGCCAACATATAGATGTACGTTTTGAGTTGGGATTTAAAATATCTGATAGTTTCAAGCAGACCTGACTGAAGGAAGAAGGCTGTTCCACAGCTGAGGGGCCTTGATTGCAAAAGCTAGGTCACCTCATTAAAAGAGGGACAGCCAGCAGATATGGCATGGTATAGTATAGTGTGGTATCTTATCTTATCTTATCGTATCGTCTGAGATGTGATGGGACTCATATTGGTAAAATCATGTTTGGTTAAATGAAATAAAATGTTTTGGAGTGTGTTAATAGACTCTTTTGTTCACTTTCATTAACATTTCTTCAGAAAAAGGGGTTATGGTTTGAACTCAAGTTTATTCTTTCCAACCTCAACCGTCCTGCACTCTTGAAACAGATTTTTATTTTATTTTACACCAAATAAGCCCTCATAAATTGCTTGAAGGTAGCTTGAATGGATTCTCCATTAAATGCATTATTAAACCTTACTGATTACATGCATAGTGCACTTCAGGTGACTGGCAACCTGCTCTTCCATGCATTTGCATCCGTTTCATTAATACCGTGTGCATGATGTGCAGATTGTTCATAAACCTCAGCGCAAATGCAATTTCATATTTGACCCTCATTACCAAACGTTAATGTTGAGTTGTAACTCCAGGCTGCTACAGAAAGACTCAGAGTAGTTTATATTTCTGCCACTCTTTTCTCGAGTACAGCTCACTGACCTCTCCTTACCATCTGCTCTGGTGTTTAGTAGCAGGCTGGCATTGATTCAGGATTCTGTTCAAACCTGTCGTCTTTCTCTTTCCCAATTTTTAACTCCTATCATTTTCTACAGATGGGCCTTGGGGGGCTCCCAGCCATGCCCGGTTGTAGTCATCAGTGAACTTGCTTTTCATTTTTTGTACACAGAGCTGTAATCAGTCCTCCCAGTTCATTTGCATCTCTAAACCTCAACTTTTTTAACATTGAAAAATGCTCTTTTTCAATCTCTAGGCCATTTTGAATCTGTGCCAGGCTAGCGTGTTTGCCATGGTTGGTGATTCATGATGACACTATTAAAGGAAGAATTTGCAAGTTTTTGGTCCAGTAAATGTCGCCCTTGAGCACCAGCATTAGACCAAAACAAACTGTTGTTTGGCGACACCTCCGCTATACTGAAGCCTCCACTCTCCTCCAGCGACACACCTCCAATCCCTCTCCAATCACGTTTGCACGAAGGAGTTATGAATTAGAATGCACCATTAAGCACAAACGGTGGACAAAATTGACCACACGTGTGCATTTGTTACCTTTGTGAAACTGCCCCAATCATACAGGAAACAATACTATACATTATTATACACTTCTGACAGTTTGTTATTCTCGATACCTGCAGGAGTAAGACCACACACATTTAAATGTAACGTTTCTTTTAGCAGCCTCTCTCTTTCTTTAAGCCCCACATCATGGTATTGTAATGCCATGTTCTATTCCTCCATGCAGATGGCAGTTCCTAACAGCAGAAAGGCCAAATCTCAGAGGGAACCTTCTTTCTGCCCATTTCAGTCTCTGTTAAATTGTGATACCATATTGCTGTGACACTGTAGGCACTGTAGGAATACGTATAGCTTGTACGTCCTAAGCATTTAATCTATTATTTTAACCTTAGAATTTCAACTCTTACTCCTGGATACTTATTTAGCATAATATAGAATATTTGAATTACATTTCATCCGCATAAAATAGTGTGACATGTTGTAGGAAGTACCCTCTAGGTTATCCCCTCTTAGCTGTAGTCCTGCAGCCACATGTCCCCTGACAGTAGAGAGTTCCACCTTCAGGCAAACAGACCTCAGTGAGCATCTCTTTGGCAGGGGTTCAGCTGTCTGTGCCCTGTCTGTCTCTGTGGCTTCTTTACAGTAGCCACTGACAAACGTGGAGAGGTTTTCACCTCCCTGGCATGCATGTGTCTCTGCCCTTTCTCTGTGTTAGCTTGGCACACAGCGGCACCTCACTGGCAGAGGTTAAGCTGTTTATACCATGCAGAGATACAGAGTTCCTCTCTCTCCACAGTACTGCACTTGCCCTATGCTTGGCTGGCACATGTTGGCCTCTTCTTGGCAGTGGTTGTTTAATAACTGCTGCCCACTGGGGCTCATGTTCTGCATAAGGTTGGAACAGGCTATACCAAAATGCGTTGTGTCTGTACCTCTTTGGCAACTACTCTGAAGTTCAATCTCAGCCTGCTATGTCAGGGGTAAATCTCTGTTGCTCTGCAGTTGCTGCACACTCTGGCTACCATGTTGGTTTAATTTTGGGTATGAACTTTTAAGATCTAGTTGGGGAAAAAAAGCCTTGTGGTGTAACACAAGGCTGAGTCATGGGGCCCTTGGGAATCTCCCTGTATTTGCTGCCCAAATGACGTAATATTACCAGTTTCAGTATAGCATTGCTTCTACAGTATATACAATTTATAGACAACTATCATTTAAACCTAGTGGGACATTTCATTTTTATATGCTCCTTGACTTGCCAAAACACTTTAAAGCTCTATTCCCGATTGCACAAAACTTCTAAAAAATGTCTTGATATTTTAAGGCCGAGCTGCTTGTGTGAACATGTACAGACAAATTTTTCACTTGACTTTATCTGTAATTTTTCCTGCCGGCTCCTGCAAGAAATCAAGCTGAGCCAGTGTGTGACTACAGCGGATTATATTCAGGACAATTCAAAATGAGCTAGTGGAAGGGGGTGATACATTTATTAGTGGAATCTGAAGTGAATGACAGCATGTAAAGTATGCATCCCCAAATGCAAGGTTTCCTGATGAGTGACACATTGGACTGCTAAAGGAAAGTAGGATGAGACATTTTGTAAAAAAAAAAAAAACTACACAAATACTACCTACACATTTGCAAGACAAAACAAGCAAAGATAAACTATGAATTATAAAAGTTTCACTGACAAGACAAGGCAAGGCAAGTTTATTTATAGAGCCACATTCACACAATGAGCAACTTAAAATGATCACACAGTTAAATAGCAGAGCAGACATTAAAATACAGAATATTACTTTTTGAGCCTTTAAACCATTGATTTTCAGTCACTGACCCGGCTTGTGGGGGCTTGGACCCCACAGGTTAGTGTATTACAAATGGCATATTCTTGGCTGAGCATCAATAGCCTGCTCTGTCTTATGCACGCTTGTCTCAAATCGTTAGCCCTCTGTGTGCCAATGTGCCCTCTGAACCAGACAATACCCCGCAGGTCAGCGGACTTGGCAGCTATCTTTCTGTGATTCAGTGGTTTAGCAGTGTTTTGTCTCAGGCCGTGTGCTTTTCATCTCATCAGGGTCAGTGAGTAGAGAGCTGTTACCTCCAGCTTTTCTCTTCTCTTTTGTTTGCTTCTTCTCTTCCTGTCTCAGTGTTCATGGCTCAGTGTGCTTTCCTCCTGTGTTCTCTTCGCTTCTGGCCTCCTGTCTTTATCCATTTTCTCTAGCACTCTTCTTTTCATCTTTTTTTTTCCCCTTTTCTCTGTCCCTTCCCCTCTGTCTGTCTCCAGCTCCCTTGATTTTCTCTCTCCTTCTGCTCGTTGTTCATTTGTTGCCCTGTTTATTCACTCCCACTCTCTTCCCTGCTGTCATTTCTGTCTTTTTGTCTTTTGTGCTTTTGTGATCTTCTTTTATCTGAGCTGTCTACATGGTGGGCTGAGAGAGACACAGAGACACATGGGGGCACACACATACAGCATGTAGAGACATAGCCATTCACACACACACACACACACACACACACACACACACACACACACACACGCACACACACACACACACACAAAGTCAAACTTTGAAAACTGGCCACAGAGGAGATACACAACTATACACGCACACAGGCACTGTTTGGCTTTACCAGGAAGAGGGCTGTTTTCAGGATGAGTCACTCTATACAGTTTTTATTTCCCTCCCCCTGCTCTGAAACAACAGCCTTCAGAAGCTATATCCATGGCAACAGCGTCTGCAGCTCTTACAATGGGATCTTAGCTACATGACATCACTTTAGCTGCCACATAGGAAACACACACACACACACACACACACACACACACACACACACTCACACACCATGGAAACTGTCTTCATCCATAAGTGTGTACTTATATCACATCAAAAACCCAGTGGAGGTATGTAGCTTGTGTCATCTTCATCTTTATGTTACCCCTTCTTGTTTGTGAACTTAATTTGTACATGCTAAAACATGAAGAGATTACATGGCAGAGATTGTGTTTCTTCTCTGTAGATGAAGCAATTGGTGACTCTAATAAGGGACTAAGCTTTTGATGTAGGTGATGGAGTCCCCACAGGGGCTTGAAGGAAGATAGGGTTGGGGTGTTCTGGCCAGAGCTGTGTTACCCCACTTTTGTTTGTCTCTGTCCCTCCCACTCTTCAGTAATGCGCACACAAGTACAATATTTTTGGGCACATTTTCTTCTAGTTAAGGTTTTGGGTTGGTTGGAAGATTATTAATGGACCATGAAAACCAAGTTGTTTGTATTACCCATGTATCTATGAGGCTTGGCATGGCTACCTTTTGATCTCAGACATGATAAACATGTAACAACAAAGACTAATATAAAAGCTAAAACCATGCATGGATTGACCTATAAGTCAGTCAATCCTTATTTTAGAAGAAAATATATGGTTCATTCTTGTTCCAGTTCCAGAATATTGTTTTAATGAGCTGATGGCTGCATAAAAAAAGCATTTTTTATTTTCTGACATAAATACTCTAAAAGATAATTAATTTATTGTTTGGAAATCTTAAGTTGAAGCCCCAATAATGCCCGGGGGTTTCTTTATTTTGTAAGTGTAGTTATATGTGAAGACTGTGAAGGCTCTCACTCATTACTTACTAAGTGAAATAATTGCTATTGTTTTTTTTTCTTGAGACTGTATATTGATGAAACTGTTTTTATGATGGTCTGTGGCCACTTAAACGTCACTCATAGAAGATTCACTTCTTCCCCTGCAATCAAAAAAGTAGAACTCTTAATAATTTGAATTTGTGATGTTACATTAGGTCTCCATTGACAACTAATTTATAAGTTAACTGAGCATGGAGGTTCATTTTCTGGTTCAGAACAGGTATTCTTATAGCCAATTTTAACAACTGGAATATTCTTTACCTACATACTTAGATTTTTTTGGAAAAATACTGTGAACATGGGTTTCTGAGGGCTTAACAAAACTGTTGAGGAAGAGTTGGGACAGTTAAGGGGTTAGCACTGTTTATTTTTGCTTACTGTGTACTGAAATGCACGCTGCCTTGTTGGAGATTTATGGATAAAATGCTGCAGCTGCAGGAAAAAGTGAAAGGCTTTTAGCCGTTATTAAAGTCAAAACAATCTAATTGTGAGTGCTTGCTAATGGTACTCAAAGTACATGTGCCAGCGTTATAACTTGTCCAATGTACACGAATGGTATGTTTTGAACATTACATGTTCTTAATCATAAAGTCTTAAAACAGCTGAAGAAGAACAAGAGTTGTTGTTTGTGTATATAGTGCGTAAGATGAGCAAAAAATCATGTTTTATGGAAAAATGTACATAAGTTAGATATAAGTATCACAAACAACATGTGTGATTTTGTTTGAGGTTTTCTTCAACTTAAATTAAAAAAAGGAAAGCTGAACAAAAAGCTAGCCCTAATATTCATTCTACATTTTGACCTGAAATCTCTTTTTAGAAAAAATAACTTTAACTGTTCATTAACAAAATTGCACGCTGTTTTCTCAACAAGAGCCAGTCTTGTCAGGGTTCCAAGAGTGGGAACGTATGATCTGTGTGCCTTGAAATTGAAGCAAGGGGGAGAAAAAGAAAGGAGAAAAAGCAGAGCGAGGAGACAATAGAGATGAGATGGAGGTTCTCTAAAGTACAGAGCCTGATGATTGCTCTCCCTGGGTTCTGACCTTATGCATTGGTAAACAGGTGTAGCTTTGGTGCTCCTTCACTCATAGACAAAGTGGCACAAATACACTCACCTATGCACACACACACACACACACACACACACACACACACACACACACACACACACACACACACACACACACACACACACACACACACACACACACACACACACACACAAAGATCCATTTGAATACACCTGCCTAATGCGTTTGCATCTCGTTTCATGCCGGGTCCATTTAGAAATTAGACTTGCCTCACTGATGGGTGAACTGGTCAACAATGAAATGTGTTGACCTCCACGTTTGACTCATACATTCACTGAGGTGCATCTTGACATATTCAGCACAGGCACACACATGCAGTCACTCACCTGCAAGTGTACCTGAACAAATTGGGACAAACACAAAAACACTTTTGAGAGTCCTCAAAATTATGTTGCACACATTCCTACATAGGGGAAAAGGTGATTTACTAGCCTTTTCCAGCCAGAAAAAGCTCTACGTTTAAAGCAAAGGACACTACAGGACTTTATATAACTAAAGGATGATTACAAAGCATTGTTCTAATAAACAACAGCTGTTATTTACCTGTTTTTATAGCAGTTTTAAGGGATTTCTGTTTGTGTTATTCAAAGGTTGAAAGCAAGACACATTATATTGTTAGCCTGAATATAGCTTATAATTCTATACACAGCAGAGCTCTTTCAGCCTGAGCAGGGGTGCAGTCATCAGGGAGAAGTGAAACGACCTCTGCAGGTGTGCAGAGGCTTGAAGAAGTACTTCAGAGCTGTTACTTTAGCTAATCTATAGCGGTCACTTTATTACAACAGGCCAATACTGTAATCGCTGTTCCTATTGCGGTAACACTCCTCCCATTGTAGTAAACAACATCCACTGTAAAAGTGCATGAAATTCCCTGTAATGTTAGAGTTCAGTTCCAGTGAATCACCAAACAGAAATGTTATTAAGTTATTCACTGCCATTATGTGTGTAAGTGTACATTAGATTACAGATCATCTTTTGCTCTTGTAGGCGGCTGTGTTTCTTTCTCCTCTGCACCACCATCTTTCTGTTACCAATAACTGGCTTCTCTGTGAATTAGACTGGGGAAACCTTTTTGTATTATACCCTCCCCCCAAAAAACAAAAAAACAAAAAACAAAAAACATAGAAACTGCAGCACCTTGAGTGTCCACTAGGGTCAGCTGCAAAGGTCAAGGAATTCATTTTAGGCCTAATGTTAAAATGGCCATTTTTACATCAAAAATAAACATGTTTACAGCCTGGTTTTAAAACCTAAAACAACTTACCAATAGCTCTTTTTTTATTTATTTGGTACACACTGTACAGTCTCTGTTGAAACAGACAGCAAGGAAACAAATTAAAGCGAGGATCTCTTCACAGTGTACACACATTTATCTCAATCCAGCTCAACACAGTCACTGATTGTAACCACTCTGCTTTGTTATGTGATTGTGTGTGAGGTGTTGACAGAGTGTATGCGTTTAGGAGATAATGAAGAAGACCTACCTGACAGGCTGACAGATAGAAGTTTCACACTCTGTCAGGTGTGGGGATAATTACCTGAATGTGGAACTAAGCGGTGTCACATTTGACCCGCTGAAGTGTCCTCAAGCATGACACTCAGTTTTTACCAACCTCAGGGGCCCTGTTCTTAAGCACAGGTCTTTAGTCTCTGACCTCCCTATGGGATGTAGAAAGCACAATGCAAATATAAACCTCCTTATTTGAAAACATGTTTTATCATTATGACAGACACTGTTTTTGATAGGAGATCAGAGAATTAAGGCAGCATCTTTCGTACTGTGAGGCGGGGGATGTAAAAGCATCACCATGCTGGTTGTGCTGCTTCCCTTTATGTGACTACTACTGTGTTTTAATGAGCCTGGGTGCTACGGTGAGGGTAAACAGTTAGCTTCCCACATTGAAAACATAGCAAACCTACTTTAGAGAATTAACAAGCTCCCTCTTTTTTTCTCTGTGCTGCTACGTAACATTTCATACAAGCAAGAATCTCTTTGTTGCTTTAGTGTTCATTAAAACAGTTGATTAACCAGCAGTAAGAACCTTTTTGTAGCTGGTCATTTACCTCTGATGCTACAATCCTGACTTGTAATTACCAGGAAGTGTCCAGATATTCTCAGTGGAGGAGGTTAAGAGCTGATGACAGATATTATGCAGTACTGGGCGGTGCAATTAAGTGCTCCTTTGTGTCTGGCTGACCTGTTCTCAACTGAAACATAATGAACTTGTCTGTAATTTACAGAAAGAGTCCAATTATCTTTGAACATAAAGCTGGGCCCTTCAACTCTTGACATAACAATATAATAGAGAGCTCAGTTCAGTGGTTACTTGTGTTTATTAAAGCATGTCAACAATGGACGGAAGGTTTGTAGTGGCAGATCTCCGTGTTTCAAACTATGTAAGAAGCAGCTTAGAACAATCGTAAATTAGAAAAACATAATGGTATTCTGTGTAGACTGTATTGATCCATTGGTTTCTTAAGAGGTGTTATGATGCCAAAGAAGTAGTCATTCTGGAAACGCTTACTCAACTTTCAATCAGGCCTTTAGTTTGCTGGAAACGATTTACAACGCACCCAACTGTCAGTCAATTTTTCACACCCCTAATTATGAAGTGTATTCATAACTCATAGCCTCCATATGTATTCAAAATGGATAGGGTATCAAGTGTGTCTGAATAAAGAATTAACCATTGAGACCAAATGTGTTTTTCTTAATCACCCTATTTCTGGTGTCAAATCGTTTTTTTAAGATGAGGCTTAATGGGACTTCTTCTCAGAGAGCCAGCCTCAAGTGGATAGTAGAGAAACTGCAGTTTTTGGTACTTCCGTCTTGGATTCCTTTTTTTCAACACTGGAGGGTGCAACTTGGTATAAACCTCCTTATCCCCTATTTTGTCCTCCTTGCCACTTATTATTTTGCACAGTTCCCTCCTTGTTTGGTTGAATTTTCTAAAAGTGGTCAAAGCAGCCGAGCTGATTGTGCCATCACTCTTTAGAGACTTAGGAAACTTTCAACATTCACAGATTGATACCTCAGCATACTTGCTCCCTTGTCACCTTTTCCCACCAAGCAGCAGCATTTATCTCTTGGACAGCTGCAAAGGGCTGAGTCCTTTTTAATGATTTTTTTCCTCTATCTGATACCTCATAAGAGGATGAGGCTACTTGTGAGCCAGAGTCACAAAGCTCAAACCAAAGAGTCAATTAAAAATCCATTATCTTTTAAATGACAAAAAATCCTGATAGGTAATGTGCATAATTTTGGATTATGTATGTTTTTTTGTCGTTTGGCCTTTTGGTTTTTCGTGACCTTTTGAATTTACAGCCCACCGTGCAAATCTTTAATCTTTTGCTGAATACAGCAAAAGATTAAATTCAAACTCAGAGTAGCACAAAACCCCTAGACTAGTGCCACTGAATGGTAAGATTACCAGTATTGTAAATACTATTGGACTTTTTCCAGAATATAGACAAATGCATGCGTGCTACTTTTAGGGTTGTCATGAAGCCCTAAACTTTGATACGATTCTAGTAAAAATCAAACGATATATACCTGATTTGATACCATGGCAACAAGAATATCGATCCAAGTCAACCAATATTGGGTACATTTCTTGGTTTTACCAAAGATTCCACACATACTACTTTAAACTGTCTACATATCACATTGGCAACATTTCAGTACCCAAAACTTAGCTACATCAACATATAACTTTTTCATCTTTACGACACGTTAAAAACACTTTAGAAAGCTAATATTTGAGTCTTTGGTGACCTCTGAATTTGAATGGACAACCATTGCTATCTTTCTAGCATGAAGGAACTTTAGGTTAAAAGTGTGTCTTTTAATTTACTTCTTAAATAGGCATTTGAACAAGCTTGTGTTCTTGTTTCAATATATTATTGATAATCTCAAAAGCCCATTGTCTAAGTATATTCATAGCTTTAAAGGCTTCGTTTATCCAGGGACTTTGCTGGACATTGTTGTTGAAGGAGGCATCAAGGTCAAATTTACGTTGCTTTCCAATTACCCGCACCCTTCATACATCATTACATCTACCTATCGGGGCAGAGGTGGACTGCACGTTTCAACAGTTTTCATTCAGGTAGAGGTTTCTGTTTCTTTCTTCCACCCTCCCACATTTGATGGGCCAGTGAGACCTCAACAAATCATATACCTGTGTTACACCAAACACAGACTGACTATTTGTGAAATGGAGCTAAGAAAAAGAGGTCCATGTGGGAACCATGTATAAAAATAATGAAGAAATAAAAGGAAAAATGGTCCTTTTAAAGCAATTTATATGTAACATGTTCTCGGTATCTCTCCTCATGATTGTTACTGCCGATTTTTCCCATGCTGTTTCTTTTGCTCACATAAACGCAGACACAGACTGAGAGACAGACCTTGGCTTATTGTTACTCTTTCTCTCTCCACCCATTCAATCTGATTCTTTTCTTACTTTCTCCTTTTTCCTGTCGTTTCTTCCTCCATTTATGACAGGTCCCCACAGTGTCCTTCAGTGATGACTTACGGTTAAAAGGCAATTACCCATTTAGACCAGCGGTTTCTGAATCAATACATGTGCACACACACACACACACACACACACACACACACACACACAGACTGACGTTATGGATCTCCTGGGAACACGAGTATTATTAAATAGATACTTTTCTCCAGCTTGTGGGCAGTTGCATAGACATAGACGGTGTGTGTATGTGCTTGTGTTAGTGTGTAGTGAAACGCTGAATAATATGAATAGAGTTGTCAAGTCTGAATTAAGATTGTGAGTTCATTCAGTCATTTTTTATTTATTTTTTTGCCTTCCCGCAGAGAGACAGACAGAGGCAGAGGGAAAAAGTCTAAACTGAATCACCAGGACACTTCCTGTGGTTTTCTTCTTATTTGGATTCATAAGTGTGCGTGCGTGTGTGTGTGTGTGTGTATGTGTGGAGTCGTGTGCTGCCTGTGGTTTTCCTCTTTTGTTTTAGATCAGTGGGATATCCTCAGTTAAAGGGCCCCTGCGTATCTGCAGCAAAATGACGGAAGAGGAACACAATTCATACTTTCAAAGGAACCTTTACCTTTTTGTTTACTTTTACTGCATGCAGTTTTCTTTCATTTCTAGAAATGACACAGTGGTTAAAGGGATTTGCTGATGGTAAAAATGAGAACTGATTCCGATATCTTTATTGAAAGAAGATTTAATTTTTTATCTCTTCTTTAAAATTCTTTGTAACACAGCAGTTAGGTGTACCTGCTTGTGAGCAACATGTCCGATGTGTCCTTGGGCAAGACCCCGAATTGCTCCCGCTGCTTCGTTGGTGGTGTATGAATGGATTAGTTAATACTGATGGTCTCACTACATAGCAACCTCTGCCATCAGTGTGTGAATGTGTAGGTGTGACCTGCGGTGTGAAAGCACTTTGAGTAGTCAGAAGACTAGACAAGTGCTAAACAAGCTTAAGTCCATTTACCATTTACATTATTTGCTGATAGTCTGATGTTCAAAAACAGGGTAAGGTATCGACTGATACCGACATTAAACCAATGAATCAGTGCATCCCTAAGTTGGAGTAAAATGTCACTATGTGAGAAGATATGAGGATGTAAAAAAAAAAAAATCAATAAACAATCACTACTTTAATGGCACATTTGAATGAAAGGCAATGTAAGTAGAAACATGTTAAATATTTTGAAGCCAGTTGCCAGCAGACTATGTGTTGGTTTGTTGACATTCAGCTGATATATCTTGACAGGTTGAGGGAACACAGTGATAGGCCCAACACTAGCAGCATCAAGGAATACTTCATATTGCAGTTCCAGTGGTTAATAAGGTGCTGCTGATTTGCATGGCTGACTTTAGGGCTCTCTAATGTAGAAGCCTGAATATAGAACTGCCACCACAGCTCAGTGCACATGCTACCGTCTTACTGTAAAATATGGTTACGAAATTTGATTAAAGAAATAGCCGTGTAATTTCTACAAAGTAGTAAAAATCAATGAGGCGGTCAATGCTCACTTAAACACTGTTATGAATCCGCTCCATTTGAAATAAAGCCTGTCATTGTTAAAGACCCCCTTTATGTTCAAGAAATGAGTATCTCCATTCCCATTAAGTCTTGAGTGAATTATGATATTGTTTTTTTTTTTTTTACATGGAATCCCCTGTGACTAAAAAACAGCCCTTTTTAATCGAGCAAAACAGAATGTGTGCAGATTTTCTTGACCATTAACTTTCTCACATATTTCTTTCAAACATTCTTGTTATATTTGAGCACGTGTAGATCTGTAAAGGTTAGTCAAGTCATCAAGATGCAGCAATCATTACATTTTTGTAAAGGATTGGACATGTGTCCCAAACTCAGCACATATACTCATAAACATGCCTAGCCATGCAAGCACACATTCAAAAGCCTCTGATGAAACGGTCTGATTAGTGCGCTGAGACTGAATTACTTGTTAAAAAGAAAATAACTTGAACACATAGACACACACACACATACTAGACACAGATACACGCCCACACACTCTGCTCCCCTGTATTAATCCTTGGAGTTGATTAAGTTAGGATTAGTATGGTGTGCAGTAACCATGGCAATTTAGATTGGGGCCATGCGGGTCAATCTGTAGAAACAATAATGTGCTTTGCTGCTGAAAAGTCCATCCACAAGACCTGCAATATTGTTCAATATATAAGACATCTGCAATACAGTAAATGACTGTAAATGCCAACACGGCTCATAATGAAGGTACTCAACAAAACAATTCTTGATGAGTTGATAAATGATGGTTTAGCAAAGGCCCTCTGCATGTCAAATGTAGTATTTGAAATGTTAAAGTAACAGCTTGTAAAATGCACATATCTTAAAATGGGCATACTGCACATTTGATGGTAAATGACCACTCGAAGAGCTTTTGCACGACATATCACATCCACACCTGCTACTACCGAAGATTTCTGCCTCTTAGAAGGAAGTTTTATCTTGCCACTGTAACTTTCCTAAATGTTGCTAAGTGTTGTGATCATGATGGATTAATGTTGGGTCTTTGTTACATAACCATTAGTAAGGTCTTTTACCTGCTCTTTTGTAAAGTGTCTGGAGATAACATTTGTTATCAGAATCAGAATCACAAACACTTTATTAATCCCATGGGGAAATCTGTGTTACCATTGCTCTTCACACAATACAGCAGTAGGAAATAAAATAAAATAGAGGCAATAATTAAAGCAATAAAATAAGCAATAAGTACCAAGTAGGGCTACAATAATAGGATATATACAAGATAAAGCAATATTTACATTATGAATGCGCAAACCTTATGACTTGGTGCTAAACAAATACAGATTGATTGACTGACTACTTCAAGTGCCCAACTCCCCATCAGATTTAACATGTATTTATTCCAACGCTGCTGGCTATGCAGGAAGAGCAATTTGGGGTTCAGTGCCTTGCCCAAGCACACTTCGACATGCTACAGCAGAGCTTAAACTTTTCAGTAAAGAGACGTCTTACCCTACCACTGAGCCAAAGCCGCCTCAATATATGCCAATGATGTAAAAAATGTACATGTACAGTACATGGAAATCCCTATTCCCTTGTGCCATGCTCCTCTCAAGTTATATGAGGATGATTTTTTCTCATGTTCTGTTCAAAAGAATGTTGTGTGCCCGAGCTTTTTACAACCGCTTTCTGGTGTCTCTATCTGCCCACACAGTCTGACAGCTACTTGTTATGATAGTGCAAAACTAATAAGTGTTTTCTTTTAACCTTTATTTGCACACAATAAAGGTTGGCTGGGCATCCCTTTGTACAGTCCTTCAGTGAAATAAGAAATGTAATACGAGAATGGAGTCAGAAACAGACATAGTACAGATGTACAGAAGGGTTACCTGAAGTATCAGACAAGTGCACAAGTTCATCCAAAATGATACACATGACAAGAAGGCAGTGAAAAATGCCCATACCTTATGAGATGTAGATATCAGTGTTGAGAGAGTGCCTCAATCTGTTATCACTGTAAACTTTGACTCATAAAAACACAGTCTTTATTTACTAACACATTTACCTGACAGAAAAGTCAGAATAAAAAACATTTGACAAGACTTCTTTAAAGTGTTCAATAGACAGCGATCAAAAGAACAGAGAGCAGGGGCAAATCACTACCAAATAAAGGGCTAGCATCAACTTCAGCTCGAGTGGCACTTCATGTTTGTGTTTAGAGAGTTTATAGTATTATTCACATCAAGACTCAAGTCTTGTTATGAATGAGAATTGCTAAATTTGATTGGGCTAGAAGGTAAAGTGCATGCATCTATGAAAACCCTTGGATCTTTTTTCAGTGGTGATTTTAGGATATGACGATTAAATAGACAGACATGTTTTGGATTAGAAATGTCTTTTCATCTGGGACGTTGCATTGCTAGAAAGTGAGTACATGACTTCAGCTGGCGTCGATAAAGCAGAATGCTGGATTACTTGCAGTATATCACAACACTGAAGGATATGTAAGGATTAGTCTAATTCTATGTTGCAGAGATCTATCCAACTGGGGATTTGTCCTCCAAGCCTTAGAAACACAAACACACAACAGAGAGCTGTTTGTGAGTGAGGTTTTTATCATGAGGCACTGACACAGAATTAGACTGATTCTGTCATAACGTACACACTGTTTAAATGGCCCTAATTAGTCCTCTTAAAGATACAATATGTAGATGATTCTGCCGCCAGGGGGCTCTCAATCAATAATATAATAACAAAATATGACGTCAAGGCTGGCGGGGGATCATGGGAGTTCTCCCACCACCCCCGAAAGAGTTGTTGTCTTACCCTGGGGTATAATGAAGTTCATGCACTTTTCAAACTTAACTTTCCTGGGGAGAAGAGAAAAATCCAGGGACATGAGCAGGTATGTCAGTGTGTTTGGAGGAATGAGACATAATTTAATCAGCCAATTTACCTTTGGCATTTACTACACGGTTGTCATTGATTCGTTTCTGATGGTTACTAGGATACCATCGACTCCTACCGTATGAATTAGGTCAAGTGAGCCACAGTGGTCGTGCAACAAAGTCTGTTAGGATTCTGACATTTAGGTTTTTCTTTTTGAGTTTAATAATTATAGTTTTTTTTTCTTTGAACATACAACCAAAACTATTGTTTAGTGTCAGTTCAAACTTGTTACAACCTTCAAGTTAGATAATGGAAACAAAAGCAGGCAAAAATAATCGAAAAGGTGAGTCAGTTAGTTATTAAGAGTAATCAGCTCTTTAAAAAATCATTTCTGTAATTGTGTAACAAATACATTTAAACCCAGTTGGCGTTTATGTATGGCATCCGAATATTAAAACAGAAAAATACTTTCAATACAATACTTTCAGCAATTTACTTCAAACTATGTTTATCATTTAAAATGAAAAAATATTATTATTTCTCAGAATCAATGTAAGACATTCCTGAATGTTTACCTTTTCTTCCAAATGTTGAATAATCTTTGATATCAAATATATCCCATGGATATCAAAGATCTGTGGTTATTGCATGTTATTTATGATTCATCTACTTCTATGAACCCATTATATGGACAGGAGACTGTAATTGGAAACATGTTATATTTGAACAACAAACACTAACACTGTGTTAGTTTCAACACTCACAAGTTCAACATGTACAGTGTAGCGAACACTATGTTACATACAGTAGGACACAATACAATACTTTACGATACATGCAATTGTCACCTTGGTTAAATGTGTCCTGTGCTGCACACATTGAGCTGCCTCTACAGTGGAATAAATAAACAAACAACAATGTACACAGAGAAGCACATATCACTTAAAACCACAAATAACATAAGTTGCACATAAAGCATATTGCACCAGATCCATGTAAAAAATAAAGCATAAATAATAGATTAAGGGCCCATGTCCTCTAACACGTTTTGTTTTTTTGCACTGGCAACGCCCATTTTCTATACAAAACCAAAGCAGTTTAGAGTTTCAGCACTCCACGTGGTATCGGAAAATAAATATATTATACAACAGTTCATCTTTTGGAACTTAGCTGCTTGTCAGTGTCATTTTCCTTTCACTGACCAATACAAATCATAAAGAGGCGGGACTTCTGAGATCAACTTTGGAAACAACAATGGCAGAGGAGAAACTAAAATCAAGGGAACAATTTTCCATACCTAGAGCTACTGCTTAGGCCAGGACACGATTCCTCTCCATGGTTTTGCTGTTTGAGTCGTGAAATTTCCTTGAATACAAGCAAATCTCAAGAACGCGAAACACTTTAAAAACAACCCTCTGTCACTAGCGAGGGACGCAGTAGTGCTGTGAGTCAATATTCATAACCTGGCAACAGTAAGCAGTGGTGAAAAGCGCTTTGGAAATGAGGTTGTGAAATTTAGAAAAAGCGTTACTGGACTCTGGCGCTGAAAAAGAAAAAGATAAGAACATCATGACACTATTGCACGACCCATACGGTCTTCGGAAACATTATTCAAAATCCATTCAATGCTAGTTAGGAGCACGTCGGTAATGGAGAGTCTTTCGGGCAGAAGGGTCAGACATTGATCTTGAACTTTCTGTCTGCAGCTCAAAAAGTTAACTGATTGTTCATCTGTGCAGAGTCAGTCATTCAGACAGGCTGTCAGTCAGGAAGCTCTCTGCCTTCCTCTCAGTCAGTGTAGAACATCAAAAGGGCTGCAGCCTCACATTGGTGCAGAGTGTGGATGTTCTATGAGCAGAGTAATGCGATTAGAGTAGACTGTGTGATATTTCAATCGCTTAGTGCCCTGCAGCCAGATGGGAAACATGTTATGAATGTGAAACACTGCTTATGAGGGCTTCTGGATTGACCGGCTTTACATGGAAACGTCAAGTCTTTAGACCATTCAGTACGCCACCACCTCATTTAACCCAACCATTAGCCCACAACTCACTGGCTTAATGTTTGTCCTTTTTCTTGACTGGAAAAACATAGAAATACCAAACACAGGATTATTTTTTTACAGCTGAAAATAGAAAAATAAATATGACGGGCATGATCATCAGAATTCACATTGAGGACATATGAACACGGATGAACTGACTGAAACGAGAGAGTGATAGATCCCAGTTAAAAATTCTGTTAGTATTTACATGTATTAAAATTATTTGTAATGTGTAACACGTGCCAAGAATCTCTTCATAGGCTCTCAGTTTGGGTCACTGATTTGGGCGTATTTGCAAAGTATTTTTCCCTCAATCACACCAATGCAGCATAACTTCCCTGTGAGCAGGAGATAGAGAGAGAGAGCCAAAAGAACAACAACAACAACAAAAGATTTAGAGAGTTTGTTGGAGTCTGTGAGAAGAAGGCAGAGGCGGAAGATTTGCCATTCATGTCTTGCTTGTCTTAGTGGGTGTCTCGTCTTCTCAGAGGTCGCGGCATGGAGGGAAAGTCATGTTCTCATGTCAAAGGTTCTTACAGGCTCACTGCTATTGAAACGGATTATTTAGGACTAGACAGAAATGTGGCTGCTGCAGAAGCTGTCTGTGTATCTGTTGCAATCGCTGGTGTATGTTTCAGCGACAAAAGGTGTGAGAATTTAGGCAGTAGACCAGATGTGAGTTTTGGGAGATGGCACAACACCTGAAGGAAAACGGAAGAGAGGAGCAGAGAAAACAAGTGTGAATCAAATGAACATATTTGTCCTTCTGTGGTGAAGCACAGTAATGCATCATTGTCCATACAGTGGAAATTGACCAAATATCCTTGTGCTCCTCCCATTCCTCCTAATACTTCCATTTTGCATGGTAGCTTTCGACTCTTAATGAGTCTGTAAGGCTTCCCAGCACAGCTAGTCTATCTAAATGATTATGTCTGAGACTTACAGGTGGCAAAGGGGGCCTTCTACACCCCAGCATCAGTGCAGTCTGCAATCATTCTGCATCAGGGGAAGCACTATTCTTGAGGGGATAGACAAGACTCAGAGAGCAGGGCACATCACGCCCTACAATTTATATTATATATGTATGTGTGTGTGTGGAAGTCTTTTTTTTGGGCAGCTACTTAACATATGAATCAATAGGCCCGCTTTATACTTTCAATGTCTCTGCAAAACTGTGCAAGAATTCCATTATAGGCTATGCTTCTGTAATTACACTTATGTTGTGTACAGACTACAAGATAATCGGGTGGATTTTGAGGCAGATTTCCTCCTTCTGAGAATCCGAAGCAAAGTCCTGATTTCATTGGTGGTTCTAAAGATTATCTTGCCAGATTTTCCTGTGTTGTGAGGATCCAATCTGCTCTGAATGATTTTTGTTTGCTGCCGAGATTTCAAATCATAAATATTGAGAACATTTTCAACATATAGGGTGTGATAACCTGTTGTGTGGGGGGGAAACAGTTCAGCCCAACTCCACATCTTTATCAGAAGTTTAACTTTTTTCTCTATGAATTTAGAGTTTAAAGAAGTCCAAAAGTTTTCTTAAAGTCTTCTTGCCTGTCATCTGTAATGTTCGGAAATCTAGCGAAGCCAATTTAGAGTAAAGAGTTTTTAGAGTCAGGACTCGGCGTAAATGGAATCTGTAGGTGTGTGGTGTGCTGTTTTGATCATGTCTATGATTATTTGTTGTGATGTGTGTGGGTTTCTTACATTTTAGTTCTATTTTTGAATGATTGTCATATTTACTCAGCTCCAGAGTTCACCTACTTAACGCTGAGCTTGAGCTTACATTTTCTAATTCTACATGACTTTGTACGAGAACATTGTTAGTATAAATAAATTGAATGCAGTATTATTTTTAGACTCAGAGTCTTATCAATATTCAACGTGGCAGAGCATTCATGCTCACAAATCAACAACAACATTTTCCACTTTGTACTTAATGATCAACTGTTCCTGGTGACAATAGAAGAATATAACTGAAGCTGAATGTCAACTAATGCAACACACACTCACCCACTCTTTGTCTAATGTTTTGTCCTGGGGATGATCTCACTGGATAATAACGGTGCTGTGTTGGATCCCTGAAAAGGGGACATTTGAAAATCTTAGACAACGTTTTGGTACCAAGACATCACCAATGTATCTGTGCAATTTAGACAGTGTGTAGGAGTTTGCTTGCATTTCTTGGTGATAAAAGAAATGTCACATCATTAAGTGCGTAGGATTTATATTTTTGTTGCTGCAGTATCAAAATAGTTTTTTACTGGTATCAGACCCAAGTTAAAATTCTGGTGTCATGACAACACTACAGGAACACGTAGACAAGTTTATTGAACATAAAAACAACCTGCTTTTTCTGTGATGAACATGATCCAAACACTAAGATCTCTTATTAAAAGTTTGTTGCTGGTACTTTTAAAGTGATTTATGATGACTAGTTTGTTAAACACCTCCAAAGTATCAGGAGCAGCCAACAAATATCTCATCAGTTTGCGAAACCTGAACCAGTCTGAGCCATTGTATCCAGCAATAGGCTTGACTGACATCTCAATGTAACAAGCAGTTGCAGGAGAGAGCATGCTCATATGGAGAAAGCCTTTCTCTCCCTGTCCTTCTGCTTTCTCCTCTCATGCTATTAGTTTCTTTTAATTCTCTCCCTCTCTATCCCTTCCTCTCTCTCCCTCTCTCTCCCTTTCTCTCTTTCCCTTCCTCTCTCTCCATCTCTGTCCCCTCCTCTGTCGTATTATGAGAACTGACATGAGAGATCGGGTCCCTGAACAGTTGTTAGGTCCAGCTGAGCCCTTTTTTATGACCACCCTCGTAAATGTTCCCGGGCTGGGGAGGGCAGTTGATTCTTAAAAGATTAAAACAAGTATGAAATGTGGAAATACTGTGTTGCAGGATTTAATGGAAAGGCAATCAGGCAAGGGAGCAGAAGAGAAGCAAGGCAAGAGAGGGGGCACAGTGAGTTTGAGAGACAGTGATATAGAGGCAGAGACAAAAAGAGATTGCACAGTTTAGAAGGAAACATTTGGTCTGGGGGAAAGAGGGAGGGGGTGAGAGAGGGAGCAAGAGAGAGAGAGAGAGAGAGGGGTGGAGAGGTCATTTCTCCTTCTGAGCACATCCATTTCACAGTGTTTTCCTCAACTCTCCCCCCGGACATCACCTCTCTTCCCCTTCAAGCGATTATCCCGCCATTCGCCATTATATATGTGGCAAAAAGCCTTCACTTCCACACATACTTATCCTGTCTGTGCACTCACACTGCAAAAAGAGAGACTTAGCTTCCCATGACGACCATTAGAGGAAGTCAGAGTGTTTCGAGTGCTGCAGACTGCAGATAAAGTTTATAGACTATCTGCCACATCCAAAGACAATGTATTAAACCGTTGTCAGTGTCTTATGAAAAGTAGCAATAAGGAGCCTGAAGCCCCTCAGATTAAGGTACTGACACGTTCTTTTTCTTTACTTTGCATGACCCAGGACAGAGTTAGCATGTTCTCCCTGTGCATGAGTGGGTTCTCTCTGGGTACTCCGGCCTCCACAATCTAAAGACATGCTCGTTAGGTCAATTGGTGACTCTAAAATTTCCAGTAGGAAAGAATGTGAGTGTTGAATGTGAACTGGTTGTCAGTCCTGTTATTGAATGGCGAACAGTCCAGGATGTAGCCCCGCCTCTTGCACAATGACAGCTGGGATCAGCTCCACCCCCCCCCCCCCCCCCGCAACCCCCAACGGGAAAAAGCTGTAAAGATAATGGATGGATGCATGACCCACCTCTGCAAAGCATGATGGAGTTGCTGGCAATGTGATGTATGCAATATGTGTGAGAAATTCTTTATTTGATGGATTGCCCCTTGAGATGAACCATCTCGTTTTCTTCATATGTGTTCTGCATCATGTGTTATGATGCATAACCTCAAATTATATCAAATTTTAAACCTTCAAAAAGACTGCACTGTGTCCTCCAAAACAAAAACCTTTTTGGACAACATGCTACACTTTTTGTGCTATTTTTTAAATAATTTATGACAATTTATGATCAGTTTTTGGTCATTGTGTTTTTCTGTCTAAATGTGTATAATTATTGGATAAAGTCCAATTAGCAGCTCACAAAGAGAGAGGTGCTCTAACTGGTGTTGCACTTATAGCTACACTATAGGATCAAAATCAGTGAAGGAAATGTTTGCAGCTTTTTATTTCACTGACAAAACTCAAGTGAAGTTTTGCAACTATTACGACATGTTTACATAAATCAGGCTGCAATCCAGCATTTAAGTAAGAGCTGGGTTTGGTTTGTAATTATAAAACCTCTTCTTGGAATAGGATTTATGTCTCCCACTACTTTGTCAGATGAGGAAACATTTGCTGGCAGTTTCATGTGTGACTCACATGGTTAAGAGCATTTCCTTGAAAATGTTGCACTTTGGGGTTTTTACAAGTCAGTCCCTCTTTTAGGGACATTCAAAAAAAATACTGCATTTCTAGAAATGGTGATGTCACCTCATTTCCATTATGCAATCCTTTATTTATGTATTTGTTTATGTTGTTGTTTGTTTGTTTCTGTACCATTGACAGCACAAAAATAGCAGCACAAAAACCAAAAAGATTGAAGATTGGTCATGCTGAAGGGGTAACAAACGGCTGCAATTGTGCCCATATGGAAGGTCAATTGCAATGTCTGAGCATGGACTTTGCATCACTCTGCCATAAAGGAGGGCCAAGATAATCGATTAAGATCATTATGTCAGTAATGATTAGTATTGACCTTGTCCTCTGTAGGAGATGACTGGACCAGAACAATGCAGTAAAACCCCTCCCCAATACGTGTGCTGCCTCTATATATCTTAGAGACGTCTGAAAGCCTTTTGTCCATATACTACTTGTGTCTTTTCAGTCATAATCTGTAAAAATAGGGTTAGTCTTAACTCTCAGTTTATTTTCAAATCCAGCTCTCTGTGTTTTTTTCCTCCTGTGGTTGTGACCTCTCCAGTCACCCGGGTAATCCACTTTCAATTCGAACGATGACTTCAATCACATAACCCTTCAGGGTGTGCTTTGCTGAGGCCTCTGTTTGTGTAATTTTGCAGTGTTTTTGATTTGCATTTAACACATTATCCCTTTGCTTCCATAAATATAGGCTTTGTCTTTGAATGTAGTCTCAATATTGAGATCTGGAAGTTCTGGAAATTCTTTTTACAATTACAAACAATTAAATAACATCAGTCATTTAAAAGAAAAACGGCCACAGCTGCTCTGACCCCTTTTTCATGCTTAATTTATAAACTGTGTGAGGCTCGATAGTAAAAAAAAAAAATAAAAAAAATGAAAGTATTAAAGTACACAAAAGCTCTTACGCGAAGCATAATACGGCCTCGATACACTTATAATATGTCTTTGTCTTCTAAAAGAAGGAGACTGGTATGGAAGAGTTGGTATCTTAAATATAGAAGCCTGGATGTTTTTGGAAGAGACCCTTCATTCACAAATCCATTACTAAAATATACTTTCAATTGACCAAGTGGTAGGAAAACCAACCCAGAAACAGAAGAAATGGACTCTCAATGATGAAGACATGTTGAGACAGCTGTGTAGGTTCACAGTCATCCAAGTCATGGTAAATTTGAAGCTTGATCCAAATGCTCTTCAACCTAGTCCAGTTACCTTTGGATCAAGCTTGTAAATGTTAAGACAAAAGACAAAAGAAGAAGATTGGTACATACTACCCCTGTAAACGTGAGATGAGACAAAAAGTTCCTTCAGTTCTATTGATACCATGGTATGTGTAGTAAAACCAGAGGTGAGTGTTGGAGCACTTTAAGAACAATGTGTGCCTCTTGTCCTTTCTGTTGTGAGAAAAGAAGTATTGAGTCAAAGGACAGGCGGCAGGTGTTTGGTCAATCCCATCAACTCACTGTCCTGTTACAGGCTCAATATTTTCACTCCATTAAAAGAACACCGCAGCTAAAGGAGCAGCAACTATCCCACAGATGCAGCTACAGGCCGTGTGGCCTAGAAACGTTACAGTCTGTGAAACTTGTTCTTTTCTTCACAGTTCTACCTCCCTGAGCTGATATCATGGGGCATTGTGTCAGAAACATTTTTATTATATAAATCAAATTATAGTGCATTGTTAATTGTAGTTTTTCATCACCCTGCTCTCTGCTGATGCAGCTTCTAAAGGGTATTAGCAAAAATTTGACTTGAACATTTCCCCATCGTTTACGTATGGTACAGTATTTAGAGGGGTCCCATTATTATTCTACAGGACATTTAGGGGGCATTGATTATCAGATGTTAAATGAGATTTAAGAAAAGATATGTGTTAGATTTATTGAACCAATTAAATAGAGTATATCACCCTAATTACTAAAATGATATGCCACATACAAACAACATCCTTATAATATATTTGTGGAATAGGGGAAGAGAAAGACTTATGCTTATGAGTTTTAGAGCTCCCAAAAACATGTCTGTGAAATCCACTCTGATCCTGTATTTGATCGTGCCTTTAAACCCCTCTATTTCAGCCCTGCTCAGAACAGGCTGTTTCTGTGTCTGTAGCTTTAAATGTAAATGAGCTGTGTCTGACCACGCCCCTCTGAAAGATCTTGGGTGTCTCTGGCTTTCTTGCACCATGTCTAATTGTTTACGGTGGAAAGTCTGACTCAGAGGGCAGAACAAACACCCACCTGGGGGAGGAGTTACTGCCCTTTGTGATGTCATGAAGTGAAATCTCCAAATGACTGAGAACAAATTTTCTGAGAAGTGGAGCAGGCAAAAGACAAAGAGGATGGACTTTTCTCATAATCATAAGCCCGCAGGACTGATGAATGAGAGTCACCTGAACTTTAGAACAGCCTTTGGTAACTTTCGTACCATGGTCAAGGAACAGGGAAGGAGGGCACTACAAGGCACACGCTTTTCTCACTCAACAGAGCTTTGTTAGCTTGTTTTACAAAGGGCTGGTGCATTGCTAACACCCTTTTCCCTGTTGAAATATCCGGTGGTCAACAGAGCAGCGAATTAACAAATGCAGTGATACAGCGATCGTGCGCAATGCGACTCGATATCCAACACTCCCATGATGTTAGAACGACACAGTGTTAGATCTAACTTTATCATCTTCTAAATATTGTACCATTTGTCTTTTAAAGGTACGTTAATATGTGAGTTCCACATTAAGCTTACACCTTTCAGGAAATGTAAATTCAACACTTTTTGTATCGTCTACATATGAAGTACTCACACTGAACCTGTCGCTATTCTGTAAGAGAGAGTGTCTTTATGTTCCGTTGTGCTGTGGGCTCTAAATCAAGGCCTGCTTGTTATGACTGGCGAGCTGTAGCATCCATACGTCATACATATTCTAAGCTAGTTAGCCCTGCAATCGGATCAATTGATTACAGTTATAGCAGGCAGATCAATCATTTCCTGGTGGCCATTTTTCAAAGACATTTGCATGGGTCGATACTGACTTGATGGATGAGAAGCCCCATGCTTGATTTCAAACAAGGCTCAGACTGTGATGTGCTCCTCTGGGTGTTGGTGTTTCGAAGAATATAGTGCATAAAGTTCTCAGATTGGGTCACTAGTGATCTTGGATGGTCAATGTTTCATGATCATCACATTGAAATGAAACGATCAAATTTTGCTCATTATAATTCTAGCACTTGTAAACACAGGTAGAAAAAAAGAAACATTCAGTCAATGTCTTTATTTTGCATTTTGGATATTCTTATTAGCGTATTTTGTCACCCTGTTTGGGTTTAACTTCATCAATATCGTCCCTTGGAACTTCAGTTTCAAAATGCAGACAGTGAAAAGACCCCCAAAAATGGTGTTTGCTTGTACCTCCCACTCACAGCTTTTCTGACACATCCCCCCTATAGCTTAAATTGCTGACTTCTGTTTGACTTAATGATTTAGAATCTTATCTCTTTCACTCACAGCAGCTGCCTGTGTACTACACCAACATATTGATAGTCGACAGGAGTCTTGCCAAAAAAACTGAGAAAAAGCCTCTTCATAGATTTCTTGTGCTTTGTTGTAGACTATATCACAAAATCCATAGAAATAAAAAGTAACAGAGAGGGATTTTACTCTTTTGTGTGAGAGAAATGAGAGCCAAACAGAGATGTCAGTGTGTCACACTGACTGTTATTGCCATGTCACCCAGGATATGATGAGGTCTAGGACATATTAACTGCTGTGGATATGACGGGTAGAGTAGCGTCTAAACTAAAGGTCAAGGGTTATGTCCCCTTCTTAACAGGACTGTAAGCATTTAGGATGTGAAAAATCAGAACAAAACAGAAGATATAAATCGAAACGCTTTGATGTTCAAAAACTGCACATAAGATTGAAAGAACTGTGAGTTTTGGACTGCGAGACAAATTAAGTGAACTAGTTAGGAAAAGACTAAAACACAAGAAGAAGAGAAGGATGGGGGAGATTGATGCTGCCCAATCTATAGGCAGCTAGTGTACAGGTTCCCAGGAAGTTATTGATTGGAGGCCAACATTGATCTTGACACCGTAAATAAACACCTCCAAATTTATGCAAGCAGAGTCAGCTAAGAAGAGCAGAGCAAAGGGACATGCCCTTGGGTGTTTCATGGACACGGGTTGAAAAGGGAATTCACATTTCGTGTTCCGTGTGTGCAGCTAAGGGGATGCAGTGACGAAAATCAGAAGTGATCAAAAGGGCGTGTAATTACGACATGATTCCTTGCAGGGCTAATCAAGGGTAACTCTCAGCTGCTTCCAACAGATTTTCTTACTCCAAAATTTCATAATCTAACTGTGAGATTCTCTATTTAGCCTTGTAAATACAGTATGTGTGAGGCACTGCCTAAGAAATAGACTTTTGTGGAACTACTTCATCACATAACCTCCTGAGATGAATCCATATCCATTTTTTTTCCTCCTTCTTATCCTTTTTACCGACAGATCATGTAAGACCCCTTGTTGGCATCCCTGTTCATAGAATTCAATGGTAATGCTCAACATTACAGGCCTTCCCTCAATCCTCCAGTTGCTCCGCTGTGAATACATTTTCAGCGAGGCTTTAAAGTGGGTCGAACTGCCAGTGGATGGTTATGTGATTCCATTTATAGAGTCATATCCAGTACTGTAAAAGATAGTGGGACGGAAAAGCTTTCTGGGATACTTCAATACAAAAACTTTTTGTCATATTTTTACGAGTGTGTGTCTCAGGGTCTGTGAAAGCTTTAACTGTGCCTGAGAGAGAAAGATGGATTGACTAAGATTCAGTCAGTAGATGGTAAATGATGTGCTCTTTCCCTTAAGTTGATAAAGCGCTCATAAATCATGTGTCAACGTGCGCACTGGGACTGCATGGACCAGTCGGTTCTGTAGAAGAACACTGCAGAATCATTAGTTCCAAAAAAGTACGATTTCAGGAGATTTCATCAGCGTGAGGAAATCCCGGAGTGTGTGTGAGATAGACCAGAAGCTGCATTTTTTTTAATGCATAGCCTCAACGCTATTACAGTGGGGAGATCAGAGATAGCAACACTGCATCATCGTAACACTTTAGTGTGTGTATGTGTGTGCGTGCAAGAGAAAGCATGCAAGTGTGTAAGCGAGCCAGAGGATAACAAAGAGAATGTGTAACGTTATTTTAATCTTGAAAAGGGAGCTGTCCTCACTAAACCCTTCTCCGTTTTGAGAACTGGGGCATTTTATCGAGCCCACTGCTGCAGTCACAAGTCGTCCTGTAGAGTGTATGAAAATTTATAAGAGCATTACAAGGAATCAAGTCAGCACTTTTTCAACCTTGGTTTGATGTCTGAACATAACCACAAGTACAGGGTGCATGTAGGAAAACCTGGATACACACTTTTTCTTGAATGTGCACGATAGATGTATCAAAAACGCACACAAACACACTCACATACACACTTCAATAATAGTTGAAAACAGTAAAACGATCCCGCAATGAAAAATGCAAGCTCAGCTTTATTATCTAATGCTATTTGTTAAACCCCAGACTGCATGCAGCTGTAGATTTCCCCAGAGGGAAGACAGAAAACAAATGGCCAGCCAATGCAATTCACTGAAGTATATATGTATGAGATTTCTCTTCTCCCTCGTCTTTTATTATACCTCACTTGAAAGCTCGTCTTTAAAATACTTATCTCTTTCATCCCTTCAAAGTATCTCAGTGATAAAAATGACATTTTCTACATATTCTTCCCTCTGTTTCTGAAATGTGATGAAAAACAATTTCATTTTTTTCCCAGACAGTCTAACTAAATCCAAGGCTATTTTACTTAGTGAAGGTCAATATTGGCGAGTTTTGAAGATTTCAGAAATAGAGTGATGTAAAGCAGACTGTTTTGTTTCCTGACTAGTAAAGGCTTCCCATTCTATTAGATATTTTTACATTCAGTTGTAATTCAGCACAGTGCAGGTATCCACACACACCAGGGTTGTCACAACACCAGATTTTTAAAGCTTTGATCCTTTTCTAGTAAAAACACAATCTCAGAACCCATCGGCTAAAATCATCTGATAGACAATATGCCTCCGGGAACGGATGTGAATCTCTCCGTAATTCCAGTGAAACCAGCGGTTGGCGTTAAACAACTTCCAGGTTAGACTTCCTTTTCCGTGTGGCCTTTACGTCTGCAATGTAAAAGCAGTCATTACCTGGTCTATAACTTCTGGAGTAGCGCCCGTTCATCTGTTAAGCTTCAGTTCAGCAGTATAAGTTATACAGCGCCTTCACTCTGCCTAACATCAGCAGCATGAGCCACAAAAATATAGAAAGTGATTTTCTTGTGATATACTCAAGTTTGCCAAAATAACGACACCGTGGTGAATATTCATACAACGTAAAAATTCAAGCTTTGTCAGTTCTGTCCTCAAGAGGAGAATAAAACCACGTTTAAAATGCTCATTGCGGGGCGCTGGTGGGGCAGTGGTTAGTGCACGCGCCCCATGTATGGAGGCTGTCGTCTCAAGCGGGCGGCCCGGGTTCACATCCCACCTGTGGCCTCTTTCCCGCATGTCATTCCCCACTCTCTCTCCCTGATTTCCGACTCTATCCACTGTCCTATCTCTCCATTAAAGGCATGAAGATCACATCGATCACTTCTGATACTTTAGTCAGTCAGGTAATCTCAACGCTGATTGGCTTTTGCGACACAGTATTGAGTAAATTTGTGTCTTATAATGCATTGTTTTGTTTTTGTAATAAAAAGTATTGAACATTTTGACTAATTTAACACACACACAGATATCCGCACATTAATTACCTACTCCTTTACAATTTCTTATCATTTTCCTGCTTCAAATTAAAGAAATTGATGAAATTGTTCACTGTGGTACCAAACCAATTTTCTGTCATATCTTTTTCTTTTGTTCAAAATGTTTTTTGAAACCAGTCTCCCTGTGTGTGTTTTTCCTTCTTAAACACTCACACACACACACACACACACACACACACACACACCCGCACTCAGTATAGTCCTCAGCACTCTCAGCATTTGGCAGAGACACTGACAAGTCGTTGCAGTTAGATATACAGCTACAACCAGGAAATGAGACTTGGAACAGAAGTCTCCTTTAATGACCACTCCACAACACAACAGAGAGACACAGAGAAGGATACACTGCAGCCGCACCACACGCACACACAAAAATAAAATAAAAACTCCCATGAAACCTTTCTTGTGAGTCTGTGAATTCAGGCATAACTGAGTCTGTTGCATTTAGAGGGAGAAGGAGGAGTGAGAAAAGAAGCACACAGATTCAAAGACCTTTACTGTGAGACAGTCACGCTCACTCGTAGAAAGAATCCCACAGGGGGGAAGCAGCTCAGTAATTGTTTATGAAGGTTTTGAATTTGGGGCACTAGATCTTCTGTATGCAAAGCACAAGAAAGACAGAGGTTTTGGACGTCAGCAAGAATAAATCGACTCACGTTTTTTCACACAAGGTGTTGAAATAAAACACATTTCTCATGACCACAATATCATCTTCATCTTTCAAGAAGGTCAGACATCAAATGGACAACGGTTGAGCAAGAGCATGCAGGACAGAGGAATATAGAGAAATAAAGACTATTCCTCCTAACATCTTTTTATTTAACAAGATGCTATGTTTCTCTTTTTCTCACACTTCAAACAGGAAAACTAACTGTGTATATTACAGTCTGATACCATTTTTAATTTTCCATATCAATTTGATACCTGGTTTGATGCATTACAGTCTAGAACACAAATGAATAAGTAAATCTAGAGATAAATCATTTTGTCTCCCCAATTTCTTTGGTACATTTCTTTCTGCTGTGTCTTCTTTAGAACATTTGAGAGACCTTGGTTTTTAACTTGAAGCTACTTCATTCAGTTTTTACACTGTTTTTTGAAGATATATTTATGGCCTTTTATGTCTATATTAGAGAAACAGTACATTGGATAGAGTCAGAAATCAGGGAAAGAGACAGTGGGGAATGACATGCGGGACCCACAGGTCGGATTTGAACCTTGCCTGCCCCATTCGAGAACCAGCCTTCGTTCATGGGGTGCCCAAATTAAACTAACCACTAGGTCAGCGGTGCCCCTGGTTTTTACTTATGGAATGTTTTGTGTTGGAGAAGTGAAGTTTTTTTAAATCTATAACTCAACAGTTCTGATGATATTAAGGCTTAGAGTTATGCATAATGAGGGGTGTGACTGATAGGATTGACAAGCTGTAGCTAGGAAGCTAAAGGCCTGCCTCAGCTCTACTTCTTCACCTCTTTGAGACTGCATTTCAAATATGGCAACCGCCATCGTTGGGCTTCAAAACCCTGCTTCAGGATCCAATGGGTGACGTCACTGAGACAGAATCCATATTTTATACAGTCTATGTTTAAAACCTCAGAACTGTTGGAAAAAACGGGCAGAGTGCCTACAAACAAGCTTCTGAAATGCTGCATCTGCCGAGACACAAGGAAAGCACTGTTTATAACCATAGACTGTATATAAACACGGACAAAGTCTTAGTGATGTCACCCTTTGGTTTCTGAAGGGCTGCTATGGAAAGTGTGTTGGAGTGTCTAATGCCATTAAATCCCCTTTACTTGTTCTCACAGAACCCAAATCATAATAAGGCATAATCCATGTTTTCTGAAAGATGGCAGCAAAGATATTGTACCCATCTTCATTATCTCTGTGTATATTTGCCTTTTGAGTTTAGATGAGCAAAAAATATTAGCAATCTGGGCACTTCAATGTCTATCAACCTGTCACGACCACCACAGGAAATGAACAATTATCCTTCTCATCTCCCTGTTTGTTTGCCAGTCTGTGACCATATCCTCCTGTCCCTCTGTGTGCGTCTGTATCTGCAGAGTTTCCTCTCTATCCGCTGAAATATAGAGCGGAGCAGGAAATTAACAATTATTCTGCTGATTCCGTTAGGCTCACTCTAAAGGCTGCAGGAAGAAAAAAAAATCAATGGCTATCTCTCCACTGCCGTAGTGTGTCTGTGTTTGTGTGTGTGGTCTGTGTGGGCGTGTACACGTATGTAGAGGTGTGTTGCCGTGTTGGATGTGTGTTGGCGGTCAATGTGGTGAGTGTGTCTGGTCTGTGGGCAGTCAGCAGCACTGTGTGTGTCTTCGGGTTTGATCTCACTGAGAGGTTTTCTTCAGAGGTGAAATCAATCATTCTGATGTTGACCTTATAAACAAGTCCAAGTGTTCGCTCCTTGAAACTATGTGGTTTGTGTGTGTCTGCACATGTGTCTGTTGAACAGTACCAGTCAAATGTTTGGACACCCCTGATTGAAATGCATGTTATTATCTCAAAGACATTTTGATCTAAAGGCTTATGCTTAAACATTTGAGATGTGTTTCTTATATAAATAGAAATAGTGAAGTTGATGCCTGCGTACAGTATGTATGCATTTCTTTCCAGAACAAAAGCAAAATTAAATGTTTTATTTTTATTGGTTTAATATACTATTATTCTAAAAAATAGTAAAAATAAAGAAAATCCCTTCTAGTAGTAGGTTTGCCCTGGATACAGCTTATAGAAAACCATATTATAATAATATAGAATACTGTATTAATGATAATACTGTTGTGTTTCAAAACTTTTGACTGGTAGTGTAGGTAGAGAAACACTAGATAAAGATGCAACAGCAGAATTCTAATTTCTCTGTTTATCTTTCTCCTACTCTCTTTCATGCCTTCGTCCTACGCTGATGTCTCCTCTCCAACAAAGGTAAGAGAAACACAAGTGTGCATGAGTGTGCATTAGTGTGTGTTTGAGTGAGCGTGTATGTCAGTCTGTAGTGGTTATAAGTGGTTAGATTCGCGGTTGACCCATGTTCAAATCCCAACAAATACATGACCTGTAACATACCTCCTGCACATCTCCCCAGATACGTTTTGTAAGCACATTTATACATTTACACTTTTGTAGTAACTCTGAAACATTTTGTGCCAATAATACAGTTTTTCATTCCCATACTTTTCCCTTTAAATAAAGAGGGCAGCAAGCAGCAAGTTCCTCTTTTCCCACTCTTGACTTCTTAACATCTCAAACACAGAGCTCATATAATATTTCCCTTCTTAATCGTATAATGTAGCGCAGTGTCGATACGGCTATTTTACTGTTTTTCTGAAACTTTTAAAGTGCTACTTAAAATGCTCTGGGGTTGTGTTTAGATCTACAAGCATTATTTATAATGTTGCTGCTTCATTGATCAAGTTCCTTCACAAAGGATTCATAGCTACATCCTATATCATATTTACTGTAATACATGACTGCAAAGATGGAAGTAACTTGGAACCAACTTCTGGTGTTGATAATGAAGCAAAAGTGCAAAAACCTGCAGTTCGTCAGATGTCCAATCAAGGCTGGCTGCAAAAGCACTTGAAGTCCTATTGACACCCCTGAAAACATGTCAATTTTGACAGCAGTAGAAACTGTTCACAGTCTAGTTCAAAAACTGTTTTGGTCTGAATAGCTGATGGCTTTATTGGTAGGGGTGGGATGACTTTTTTTGTTATAACTCATTGGTTTTGATAATATTGTTGTGTGTAATTTGTTGTGTGTAATTTGTGGCGTGGCTTATGGTTTCAGTGATAACTAATAGAGTATACGCTCCCCTCCCCACAATGCTAACCAGCTCAGTGAAACCAGTTCTCAAATAAGGCCTTTGTTAAGCTTAGCGAAGACGCATACCTCATGTTACATATTTTGACAGCAATTAATTGGCACTCTACAGTACATCGATATAGGTGCCTGAGAGTCTCAGAAGAATCAATGTAGTAGAAGGCAGTAGTAGGAAGAAAAAATGTCCAGCATTGGTTTAACGTGGTTCAATGGTTGCCCTGCGGCGTACCATCACAGTCGGTTAGCCATTATACTAACATTAACGTTCAATGTCAGCACGGCCGTACTGACAATACCCCTGGGGCCAAAGGTTTCAGTCAAGGTCAAGACTTCGGCACGTAAAGTAATCTAACCACAGATGGCAGAATATTCTTTGATTTGGTTTTGCACCTTTAGCCCTCAGGCTTTATAGCATTTGTCACTAAACAGTGAATCTGATACATTATTTAAAACCTCATGCATCATTCATACATAAATATATGGTTTGTGGCATGTGAGCAATTTGTCTGCATGTTTTACTAACCTAAAGAATTTGTGCCTTTGCAGTGGAATCAAATACAATTTTCCATCCTCTGGTAATAGCAATTTAGTTCTGGAAATAGATGGGCCGTATGATAAGATTAACTCAGCAATGAATCAGTGGTAGACATCAGCCTTCACAGATTTATGATTCATCTTTCTTTTGTTAATATACATCGCCTTGGTAATTTAATGTCAGCTCGACATAATTAAATTTGCGAGTTATGGAAGGTTGTGATAAGATTATCTAAGACATGTTGTGTATGGTTAAGGGAGATCTTTTTTTTCCCCCACTGTCACACCGTATAGCACCACAGTTGCCTACAATTCAAAGACACATTTATAATAGCAGATGGCTGACACGATACCATGATCACCTGTAGAATCTAATGGAATTCAACACAGCAGCTGCACTGCGATAAATACAAAACTGTGATAAACTTTCAAGGTCAATACTCTGGAGATTATTCCTGAGGTTGCAGTTGGGTCCACTTATGCTGTGGATTGCATGAATCGTCTGGTTTTTATGTTATTATCATCTTTGCAGGCTACAAAATGGCACTTCCAGTAAACACTAATAAAGATTTGAATTAAACTACTCGGACATAAAGGTAGTATAAGTAAAACATCATACATTATGTTTAGTATGTCTGCATTGTTTGCTGTCCAGCCCTTTACTACACACTGTAAATGTCAGAGTGGACGTTCAACTGGTACAATCCAAATTAAATGTTTGGAGTCTTCTCCTCTGAACTTGTGTTATAAAAACATAATTCCTCTTTATGAGAACCACTTAAAGCAATTCAAGAGCATAAGGTCACTTCCAATGGTTGTCCTATTTCCCTCTTTAGGAAAAAAAAAAAAGTCTTATCCATTGCTGTTGTTGGGAGATAAGAGATAAGCTGAACTGCATTGATCCCTGAGGTGGAAATTAGTCCACTGCTGCAGCAAAAGATACAGTAGAGACAATAACATAAACATATGCTTCAAGATGATGTCCTCATCATGCAAATGTAGAGCAGTCACTGGCAAGAGGAAGTTATTACACAAGCTGTTGGCAGATGTACGCATTTTAAAACATAATGAGGCAATGTACACATCTGCTTGTTAGGCTGGGCCATAGACAGTACAGATGCACAATGCGCTTCAACCTCTTCCCATTGTACAAAGATGAAGCCATCGACAGGAAGAGCCGCGGCATTGACATCACGCCACCTCAACTAACAAAATCACATTTGTGTCATGTATGTAACTTTCCAATTACACAGAATGATCCCTCAGGTCGATACAGTTCACAGCAGAACAGATCTTTGTGTCGATTCGAAGCAGACACTCACAGTAATGGAAGTTTAATGACTTTTGTGTTAGTGTTTTTTACGTTTCTTCTCTCTTTTTCCTCCTTTACTCAGCCAATTTAATGCACACTTCACTGCAGGAGCTGCATTTGTCAATAGAGCTGTCAATCACTGTATACGTGTTTATAGCATCAATAACTAACTAAAAATTGAATAATACCTTTACCACAGCCTGTCAGTGGACGGAGCTCTAAGTGTTTTGGCTTCACTTCAGGCAAGGTGTTGTACTGTCCAGTCTTTATACAGTCTATGGCCTGAGCTCAAAAAAGCACTGGGACGTTTAAACGACGAATCACACCACAAGGCAGAACCAACCCTCAATGGAACTTGACACAACCAAAATCAAACATAACTCAGTTAACAGGAAACATGACACATCAAAATGTTTCACGCCTTAAGTGATCTGTTTGGTTGGGACATTTACATTTTTATGTACAGTACTGTTTTCAGGTTGGTTTGCAGCTCAGCACCACTGTTTTGACAGCCATCCAAACAAGGTGTTTGACACATTTTTCTATTTCTTTATGCATTGTATGTCAAGCCAGATTCAGTGGAAAGTTTTGATCCTCTAAAGCCTGCAATCCTTTTCTTTTGCTTGCTTTTTTTTGCTTTCTTACCTTAAACCACCGTCTAATCTAGACAAAATACAAGTGCAGAATATCAATCTATAGATTTTGATTTCCTCAGGAAAGCTCACAGTTGGATATATTTTGTATTCAAAATAATTTTATGGTGGCTTTTGCCTTTTGTGAAACACTTACTGTATATGCTTGAGCTACTATACAGACCTCACATGTTTTCTTTGTGTAATATCTTTTAGTCACTTCCTTTGGAGAATGTGCGTGTGTATCTGGAAAGAAGCTATATTGCTGCAGCTAAATGGAAGTATAGTATTTTTCCCTGGAGCTAGAGTCAGAAATAGATGTTGAAGTTGATTAAATAGCTGCAGGAGCTGTTAAATCTACACTTTGACATCTCTCTCCTCACTAAACATTTGATGTCAACACAGAGCACATAGCATACACAAGATAAACCACATGCAGACACACAAAAACACCTCATTATGTCTAATTGCAGACTGAGACCTATCATTTTACAAACAGACCTTCAGTCTGGAGCGTTGTTGAGAGAGGACAGATATTTTTGTTCATAGTTTTTTTCTACACTGTTTTTCTCTCCACGTTGTACACTTGACTATATGACTTTAAGTCTGCGTTTATTAGTCATCTAGTCAGGTTGTCAGGTGCTCCGCCTGGCAGACAACGAGGCCCACAGATACTTTGACTTTTAGTGATAACACTATTCAGTAAATAAACAGCTGCCATTTAAACAAATAAATTGGACACTTGTGCTAATTCTGGTAATTCAGCAAATTAATTTAATTACATTTTTTATTTTGGTTCATAACTTATCTTAGCTGCTTTAAATGCGGTTGTATGCAGCCGAGAGATGTGTGGTCTTTATTGTCCTCATATTATAGTGGTCAGAGCGGTGGAAGTAATGGGGCAAACATAAGGTGGGTTGAGAAAGATGAGGAGCAGAGACAAATGAGGTCAGAGGAAAATATAGGTAGGGATATGGAGATGTGTTTGAGGGGAGAGGTTTATGTATGGAGGTCAGCTACATTATTGCAGGAAATGGAAAAACACACACTAACACACACACACACATGTACTTCCACAGCGCAGCAGAATACCAGTGTCGCTTGCAATAATCTCTTCATCCATCAACTGTATTAGAACAGATCCATCACAGTCCTCGCATGTCTCTTACCGCCTGCACTAGTGTGGCTCCCACACGCATGAAGCATGGCTGAAGATCAGACATCGCACACTGCTGATAAGAGTGTACCTATAACCAGATATCCATCAGTAGTTTCTTTTTAATCTTACATCGACAGGCATTTTGCTTCAGAGAAATAAGATATGACAGATGCCAGGCTGGAAATCTAAATCTTTTTTTTGTTTAGATAGGAGATTATCACTTCATGGCAACTACCCATATTATCTCACAACCCAAGAGGAAATTATTATTCTACTAGGTTCCCCCTCCCTTTAAAGTAAGATTCCAACTATGATACTGGCACAGTAGGAGAAAATCAGTCATGAGTTATTTATGGAGAGTGATTTTAGCCTGCGGGTTGCTTTTTGACATATTACTTAAGGGTTTGGATGCAGTGTTTTGCCAATCAATTAATCAAACATGTCATTCATTCATCTCATTTTAACAGACAGTTGAAAAATGACACAGAAAATATTTTCAGTCAATTAAATATATTTGTTTACATGCTGTTTGGCATTGCAAATACATTTGACACCAGCACTGTTCTCAAAATTGATCTGTCCAAGCATAGCCTGCAATTGATTAAAAAAAACAGCATATGTACGTGACTGGAGGTTAAAATAATGTCTGTGGGACTCCCTCCCTTGTAACCACCATAATATCCTTGCCTTAATTGTCAACTGAAGGGTAGCAAAAGATTTTGATGAAATAGTCTCACCACAAGGAACATCAAAGGCATAATAATTAGTTCGTGCTGTTGCAGTATTCAGTGAATTATCTCCAACAGCATTTATCCATGCTTGGTTGATTTAATTTCAGGCTGAACTTTAAATGCAGCCTTTATATCAAATATTTACCCCGTCAGATCTTGACTGAGAGTCACTTCGGATTTCTCTTGTGCTGCAGTGTAACTCACCGCCTAAAATAATAAAGTATGGAAGAGTAATATGGTCAAGTGATTTATTATGGAGTCTGATTGCAGCGGCGATGAAGCAGCTGCCAAACCCCACTGCCTGTCATCCGGGAGACGGCTTTGAAAGTTGCTTGCGTGTGAGTGAGCCGCAGCATTTGAATGTTTGTGTCCTCTGTTGATTCTGACAGGAAGAGACACATTCAGCTGAGTGCTTTTATCATCAGAAAGAAGAGCCCGGAAAACTTTCTGGATGCTGTGTTCCCTCTGGGTGGGACACGTACTACATTTTGAACTAATTAGAGTGATATTTCACTTTGGTGCAACATGCATTTTTCACCAGTTATATCCTCATTAAGAGAGAGATCCTGAGAGTTGAAAGACAATTACTGGTTGGCCCACTTATTAACAAACATACTTTAGTTGCTCTTAAATATTTAGGAATTCACACAATTCTCAAATATTTTTTCTCAACAGAGTGAAATAATGGAATTTTTGAAAACTTTGCAACCAGTCAATACATTGACATTTAAAGAACTAAACTTTAATACGAGTTTTGAAAGTTATAAAAAAGTTTTAAGGGTTTAAAAGAATCCTCTCGCTCCACTGTCATAAGATCTCCCCTTAAATACTAAAGCAAAAGCTCATGTAGACTCTCACTGTGTGTAAGTTAAAGCTCCTTTGAGTAGTTTTTATCTGCTTATGAAACTGACTACAGTTTATACTGGTGCCTATATTACCATCAACAACAAACAAGACCATTAAGAAAATGTTCAGATATTTCTTAATAGTTATTTTGATTGTCTGTAACGGCTGCCATGGGGTAGGTGACAGCCAAGGGGATTAACAGCTTAAAACCACCTTTATTTACAATTTATACCGTAACAATTCACAATGAGTGATAAATTTCACTGCTTAGGGACAACAGGATACAGTTTTTCATCAGAAAACACGACTTACAGGACAATGTAAGACATAAGACATAACTTTTTGTCAACAGGCTGTCTAGGGATATCAGAGATCTAAGCATCTTTTTTTTGCAAGGAATAAAAACTTTGCAGACAGAAATCCAAATATATATTTCTCTATGGGCTACAGTCAAAAGAAAACACACACTTATGCTGATACACACAAAACATCTGCGCACCCCTACACACATCTCCAATAAGTCCTGAATCTAAGAGACTACACACAGTAAAACCTCTGTTGTGCTGAAACACCAGCTTTCATATCACATGTGTATCATAGACAGATCTGTCATCATCTCTGGAGCCTGTGTGTGTGTGTGTGTGTGTGTGTGTGTGTGTGTGTGTGTGTGTGAGTAAAGACCTCAGCCATGAGCAGCCATCCAGAATGCTTATCTAGTAAATCCAACAGCTTGACCGCTTTTTGCTGTGGCAGCAACACACAGGCACACTTTTTTTTGTCAAGTGCACACACACACACACACACACACACACACACACACACACACACACACACACACACTCACAAATAGACACAGAAACCGATGCCCTGCGCTGCTCTGCCCAACTTGTCATGTATCATCTATGCCATCAGCTTAGCTTAGATCTGACCATATTGTGCTGCTTTGAAGTCTCTGCAGTGCTGTGTGTCAGTAGTTTGTACTAGTGCAGTTTTTTCTTAATCAATCTTTAAATGTTCAAATGTACGTTTCCAGCCTCTTTCCTCTGTTTGCGCTTTTCTTCTGTCTGTCTGTCCAGCCTATCCATCTCTCTTTCTCTCTCTCTCTCTTCTTTGTCATCTCTCTCTCTTTTCTTCATTCTGGTGTTATTAGCTTTATGGTGTCTATTAACCTATGTGAGCCTGTCGTCTGCTCAAATATACCCAGCATAATAGTGCAGAAGGTGGATGTATACTCTCTGTGGTTTTGTTCACTTGTAAAAGCTTTATCTTTGGCCAATAGGTCAAACTACACATGCTAAAGTTTCACAGTATTTTCAGGCAAAGGGGACACATAATGGAGAGTCTACTAGATCTACCTGTGAAAGTTACAGCGTATTGTTTAAAAGAAGCTGTGTTTGCCATCTTATCATTTTGCTTCTGACTAATACCTGTCTCATCTTCTCTTGAGTGCAACTGAGGCAGCAGACATCTCATTAATTCAGCTGAAAGTGTTCTAACTTATAATGAAGCACAAAAAGAAAAAGGACACATTGAAAATGGGAAAGGGACAGAATGTGAGTGCTGCACCCAAAGAACAAGAATGATGACATTTTTAAAAAGAGATATATTTTGTGTGGCTTTGTTAAAAGTCAGCAGCGTGTTGTTATTCCTGCACGTTTGAGAGGAACAGATTTAATTCTCCCTAATCCACCATTTAACCCAGATGCTGACAGACACACACACACAGAATACTAATTAGCATGATTGTTTTCAATGCATTTAAATAACGTGTTTGTGTATTCAAGGAGTGGCACAAAGTTTGAACGTGTATCCTGTCCTGTAAGATGATTTTTCAGTTTTTAGATGCCTAAAGATTTTAAATATTTAGAAACTTAACCAAAACATTTAGCTTTGATTCTAGATATTTAGCATCCAAGCTAATTAATACAATTGTATTTTTAACATTTCCACATTCAACATCTATAAATGCCAATTAAAGTATAATTTATTTTTAGTAAAATGTATTTTCACAAAAAAATAAATACTACAAATTTCACAAATATTTCTCAAAATGTAATTAAACAATGACTTTAAAAATTCACGTCAATTTTAGGAATGTTTCTGAGCTAAATGTGGAGAAATGTTGATTTTATTTTTAGCGTATACAACTTTACAATCAGCCCCTCATACACACTCCAAACCAGTTATGTATTTAAGTCAACAACATATTAATCCCAGTTGGATCTGCAGGGTCAGATCAAAAAGGTTTCTGCTGTAACACATTCAGAGTTTAAAGTAGGTTTGCAGGTGTTGATTAACTCCATTCATTCTGACTCTTCTAATTGCCGTGAATCTTCATGTAATGTACATGCGACTACATTATCTCTTATTATTATTTTACATCAACCAAAAATAGAAGAAAATGATCAAATAGATTAGATGTCCTTTGATTTCAAAAGCCCAATTTTACACGCTCTGTCTCCACCGCAGGTCTGATGATTTGTAGGTGTCGGAAATCATTTGACAAGTCTACTAAATCAATCTCCTCCTCCAAAAACGGACCATTCATGTAATGTTTTGCAAAGATTATTTTGCCAAAATGATGTCTACATAAAATTTTAAAAGCATCTTTTACATTTTCTTTACAACAGTTTGATATGTTAAACAATAGTGTTTGTGAATTCATCTGCAGTCTGCGTTGTCATAAGTTGCTGATGAGCCTATAAATAGTCCTATAAATTCAGCTAATCCGAGCAGCAGAAGAGTCCACATTAGCATGCAGCGTCATGCACTTTCTGTTTTCCCTCTCTCCCTCTCTCTGTCTCAGTCCTTCCCTCCCTCCCTCCCGCTGAATTCCACCTGACTTTTGAAGTGCAGTGTGAGGAGGAGCCACAGCGAGTGAGACAGACAGCCACAGAGAGTGAAACAGACAGTTTGGCCATTCTCCGACCCGTTTTTGGAGCACTACAGCAATTTATATATCTCAAAGGGCCTTCATGAGCAACAGAATTGAGAATATCAAGAAAAATGGACCCAACATATTTACGCTTCGCCTTTTCTCATGGGGAGAAAGGCAAAGTGAAGTGAAGTGAAGTGGGAGGAGGGGAGGGCGGAAAGTGCTTGCAGTTCCAATAGCACTTAGGTATTAGGAAGTATTTTAGACAGGTTCTCAAACTATCCACTCCTGAAATTACCTTTAACAGGGGCAGAGGTGTCACAGCTACACCGTCTGACACACAGAGGACTTTATTGTTAGGGATGGTGGCAGTGCACAAAGAGGGGCATATCATGAACATCAGCATCCGTGTGTGTGTGTGTGTGTGTGTGTGTGTGTGTTTTGAAGAGAGAGGAATGAAATGCCTTCAGGCTGTGAACGGCAAACTTACCTTTCCACTGCACTGATACACCACTACTTTGTATCCCCAAATGATGGTCGTTACACACGCACAGGCTCTCTCCCCTCTCAGTGTCAGTTTCCATACACATTTCCCTCACTCAAACTGCTGTGGCCCTCCTCAAAAGGGCTTTGAAACCAGAGAAGACATACCAAATGTGCCTGCTGCCAAGTTGGGCTAGCCTGCTCAAGCAATCTGTGCACGTTTGCATGTATGTGAGTTTGCACAATTTATTTTGAAGGTTGATTTTGAAGTATTGCTACACAGGGAGCTATGTGAGGCTTGTTCTTCTCACCCAATAGATTTTGGCTTGTTTTTTTTTTTTTTTTTCCATTTATCCCCCTAGAATCGCCACCTTAACATGGTGGAGGGGTTTGCGTGTCCCTGTGAACCCAGAACCTGTAGTGTTGGGGGATCTAGTCCCTGGTTGGGTCTCCCAAGGCAAATGGGTCCTGAAGGATGGACCAGACTAAGAGCGTTCGCTACAGCTAGTTGTTTGAACAAAGTACTCTTATCTGTATTCTTGGCTGTAACACATCGTTAATATACTTATGTGCAATGAAGTGCTAACGACTAAGGTTAGACTAGTCTTGTTTGTTTGTTTTTTTACAAATGAGTGTGTTTGTTCTGCAAGGTTTGTGTTGATTCTGGCGCCCCCTGTGGACAAGAGATGCCTGTTTTCTCTTTGCTGAAAACAGGAGATTGGTAAGAAACGTTTTCTGACACAAAATCTCATCTTTCCTAATTTGACAAGTCAAAAGTAGCACTATTTTAGTTTATTGTTGAAAATGTAGATACGGTACATGCTGGTTCTTCAGCATGCAGTCACCAGGTAGGAGTCATACAAGAACATTTACAGCAGTTACAATCCCTAAAAATGACAATGAAAAGATACACATTACTATTCATTTAAGTCTGTTTCATAATCAGGTCAAAACTCCCCACTGTGGCTTCAAACAACTTCTAAGCGTCAAATACTTGGGTTAGAGTTGTTAAAGGACGAACCCAGCTGCTGAAAATGGTAAATCTCCAATTGGTAATGCCTACCAAGAGGACATCGAGAGCAAATGTAAATAGAACACAATGAGTGGCGTTTTTGATGTGTAGCAACAGGCCAAATGCCTTTACATCAGGGTTTAAGTTTATTTAGTTTAGTTTCTGCTCTGGGGAATAGAGTAAAAAAAGATTTGACTTTATGAAGGTTGACATCAGTGAGCAAAACACGGACACATACTGCACAGACTTCCAAACACACACCACCAGCAGCATGTCAAGTTCCTCTTGAGCAATGCTACTGTCACTGCTTGTACCCCGGAGCCAGCCACTTTATGAGCATCAGCAGTTTGGAAGAAGACTTCAATGTGTGTGTGCACGAATACACATGAGTGTTTCCCGCCTTGAGTCTGTGGTGTGTTGGACAGCCGGTGAAATGAATCAGCAGGGCAAAGCCGCTCCCCTGGTCTTTACAGAGAGTCCTTTTTTGGGAATCATTAACACCTAACTAAAACCTGAATATACATAAATAACCCATGTGGCAACTTCCAGTCTTGAAAAATGAAGCCAATGCGGAAGTGTAATCCTGCAGTTCATAGAGTGTCCTTTTCTAAAATTACCAACACTGCCTTTAAGGTGTTGATATAATGTAAGACCTACAATACAGCCAGTATCTTTGTGCCACTTTTTTATTATGGTGTTATAACAGTTACCAGTGTAATACCAGAAAATGAAATCATCATAGAGAACCAGCGTACAGCTTTATTCTCACTCAGTGTTAAGTTGACAGCAGCCCAGCGTCTGTATTGTAATAGAATAGCTTGATCCAGTGATTATGTTTGACACGCTTTAATCTGACATTAATGATTCTGCACAACAGCATTTGTGTTGCTTCTGCAGTTCCCAAATTGGTTGAAGAAGCCATGTTTTTTAAACTAGGGGACTGTAAATCTTGTGCATAATGATCTCAGCTCCATCTCTTTTCTCGGTGCATTGATCCATGCAAGGCGTCTTTGATCACTGCCAGCAAATGGAAACATTCTTATTTCTGAGCTTGCAGCTAATGAATAATAATGTGACTGTTTGTTCTCAAGGATTATCAGTCGTCTCCTAGCAGTATGTATGCATGAGGATGACACCATGTGCATTTTTTTATACTGTTTGATTTGATTTAGACTCAACATATTTAACTTGTACATCTGTATGCTGTCAATCCACATGTGTCATTCAGCTGCTTTACTAGTTAGGTTTACCATACCATATTCATACTTATTTAATGGGAACCAATGAATTTCCAACTATAATGGCATGTGTAGAGGAATGAGTTTGAGAGGTTCCTTGTTGTTGTTGTTGTTGTTGTTGTTGTTGTTGTTGCTGTTGCTGTTGCTATTGTAAGTGAGTGGAGTACTTTCTGTGAAGCAAAAGGTATATTTTTCATTTGAAAGTAATTTGGCTACAGAACATAATCATCTAGGGCGCGCTCCACTGTATGCAACCCAGCAGCCTACCTGTCCACCTGTTAGGGTAGGGTTAGGGGTTATGATACCCTACCCTTATGATTTTAGTTGTTTTCCACAACTCAATAGTCTGTGAAACTGAATTGCCCTTCTGCGATAAATAAAGTTGTTGGAATCTGAGTTGGAGTCTTTATCATTGTGAATGTCATAGTGGGACACGATCTAGTACTGGTTGATTGATCTTAATTTAAAATCTGTATGTTAATGGAATGCACGCTTTTCAATGCTATTTGTTGTGGTATTGGTTTAAAGTAACAAACAGAGAAGGAAAAGACCAGCACAAAGCAGGTGTGCATGCTGTGTTTACATCTGTTACATCACTGTTTATTACAGTGAGCACACTTTGCTGTCCATCAGTGGTGCAAAAATTAGTATTTTCCACTGTCCTGTCTCTACAATAAAGGCCTAAAAAATAAATCTTGCCAAAAAAAAGTTATTGTCTACTTCGTCTAGACCATCCAAAATCAGTTGAGTTCCATTTATTTAACAAACATTTGATGAAACTGACTGAATTGCACTTGAAGAACACTTTCCTAGTCTTCTGTCAATTTATCAGCACTTAACACTTATTCCACACTCAACCATTCACACACACACACATACAGTACATACACTTATATGGAGGCTGCCATGCCAACCTGCCATTCAACATTTCATCCAATTCAATACACAAACATACACACACCGATGGCTATGCAATGTCCTCTTTAGTGTCCTGCCCAAGGACGCTTTGACAGGTGGCCTACAGGGATGAAACTACCAAACATCTGATTAGATGACGTCCCTCTGTGGCAAAGGCACACATATGGACACTTCAGAGTGTGTTCCTGTCATATGTTGTTAATCAAGAATGCTTATTCAGCTTCTGGGAGTGTTGTGCCATTTATAATGTCACTTTAAAAATAACCATATGCTATGTACCATTTGAGGGGTGCAGGCTGTTTAAGAAGCGGAGAACTTGCAAGCTTGTTCTGATCACCACAAGTCAAACAATGACAGAGACACACTCACCCACTTCACACTCACATGTATGCATGGATAGTATATCACTGAATTACATCACATTACAAGCAGTGGATTGCCACCCAGAAATGTTTGCAAACACACATCATCTGTTCGCGGCATCATGTCACAGATGACCTTCCCCTTTAGAGTCGTACTGAGCCAGTTGCTGGTGCTTGTGCTGTGAGGGACGCCACATTAGTCAGCAGGCACGACACAGCTGGGAGCTGCAATGTCTCCTGCTCATTACACTGTGCTCTCTTGTATGCCATTAGCAGTCCAATTTTATCCATGGTTACTGTGCATAAAGAGTTGCACAAATCTGTATACAACCCCATTAAAGCTCATTCATTCATTGAACCTGCACCTTACCGCTGTTCAGACAAACAGGGGCGCCATAGTTGTTGGTTGTAAAACAAAGAAAGGAGTCATTTCAACCCATGGGGAGACTAATTAATATCTAGATAAAAAAAAATAATGACTAAATCAGATCAGTTCTCCAGTTTTAGTTTATGTTTTTTCTTTAATGCTTGGAAGGTTTCTTCTGAACATGGTAACATGTTTTTAATTAATACTTTAGAATTCAGACATAATACAGTATGAACTTTATGATGAGTTTTTAAGTTCCATAAGAACTCCGTTTACACATTTTATAGCAGTGGTCCATGAAAATTGTACAACAAAAAGGTACCAAATGGGATAGCACAGCATCAGTGAATTGCATCAGTTTTTCTGTTGTCATTCAGTCTTTGCAGGTTTGACTTTAGGGAAGAAACACTACACCTGGTTAAAATGAAAAGGCTCAGCATTAAACCATATAAGACCATATATTAAAGCAAAAATAATCATGTGATATTTCACCAGTACAATCTCCCTTTGTCAATTCATTGATGCAATGTAGTAAGTAAAGTTTTCATCTTTGCTGAGGCTGATCAAAACAGCTCAGACCACTGCCATCACCATGAATAAACAAATATTTTCTCAACAGAACAACAATCCATTAGATCTAGAGATGAACCTCAAATAGACTTCAGACAATTCTCTCTCTCTCTCTCTCTCCCTCTATCCCTCGCTGCCTTTCTTACCCTCAATCTCTTTGGTCTGATGTAAGGTACAGAGCAGGGCTATTATCTGTCTGGAGCTCATTTTCTGGTTCCCACACTCTGCCACTGGGGCCGATCAACATCTGATGGGATAGGCAGTGTCAGAGCCCTAATCCTAATGATCTGTCTGCTGAGGGAGAGTGAGTGACGACTGGAATTAAGAAAAAGATAAACAAGCATAGTCTATTGCCGGGCGGTACTTAGAGAAAAAAAAAAAGAAAGACAGAAGAAAAGGAAGAGCACATTAGACTGACTGAGGGAATAAGGCTGCGAAAAGGAAGCCAATGAGTAAGCAGTGGGATTGTCGTGGTAAGCTGTTGAATCAGCCTGTCACCATCACTCAGCCTGCCCTCATCTGCCCTACAAAGCTCTGCAGTCACTCTAATTGATGCCTGCTCCATCTGATGCCTTTGTATTCATGGCTGCTTTAAACACAGCCACCATGCCTCCGCTCGCTGGTACAAATGGTCTCAGTGCGTCATGATACATACATGCATAAACTGGGCTGAAAGGCCTCTGCTCTTTATTTCAGTCAGAGCTCGATGTCTCCAAGTTTTGCAGATATAGTAAGGGGTTATTGGTTTTAGTTAGTCAGTTGTAATACAGTGGTATGCAGGAAAACTGTCTAGGGGGGGATTGGGGACACCTGAAGCACCAACATTTGTGCATAATTTCCCCCAGCTAACTGCTTCATCACAAGGTCTAATTCAACAAAGCATATTGTGCTGGTAGTCAGGCACTTGGAGGGAACTTTTTTCTAGTTTACTGTGAGACCAGACTCAAGAAATTAGATATATTTGTTTGACAGTTTCAACAAAGATCCCTCCCTGAATAGAGTAAGTAAGCATAACTCTAAGAAAAAAACCCAATACTGTCATCCTTCTTCATAAGGACTCCAGAGTGTCTCCACACATGTGGATGAAGTGTAGAGCCACAGTCAGTGCTGTACTGATACAACCCCTGATTACAATAATTATAATAGTAGTGTCAAAGTACTATCATCATTCATCTCATCATCATTTTAAAGTTATACAAAGGTGGAAGTGTTGTTCCAATCACTGAAATGTTTGTGAGTGACTTCCCTTAAGGCAATTTATTCACTCTAACTGCGAGTGTCTGTTAGCACCATCGTTTCAGACAATTTTAACAATGAGGCTGATTTTGCATAGAAAGGGGACAGTTTTTTCTATCACCCCCATACGCACAAACAGCACAGGAGCACAGAGACACTGTTTGCTCTGCAGCACAGTGAGGGGTGCATTTAACCTTTTGCATGTATTTTATGAATTAGTCTTACTCTGTTAAGGTTTAGCAGTCTGGATAGCCGTGCATCCTTCTGTGAATCAAACACACTGTACGAAGAGCAAAAGGGACAAAACACAACCTGCCATAATGCAATCCTGGAACCCATAACCGGTCATCTATTTATGGACTATAAACAGATCTGCATCTTTTTAAACTTTACTCCAAACTCAAAGCATGGGATAGATCGTCCTGCAAACATTCAGAGCTGCAATTTAATCTGCATCACTCCCTCCTCTCCTTGTCAGCTGCCCATTTTCATCCCTCTCTTTCTATCAAGCTCTCTTTCAGAAAGTCTTTTCTTCTCCTTCCCCTTTTGTCTCTATATCTACCACTGATAGCTTTTTCTTTCTCATTGTCCTTCTGTCTCACTCACTTCTCCTCCTGCATAGTCCATTCTTTCTTTTTGGCTCAGTCTCCCAGTCTCTCTCCCCTCTATTTCCATCACCCTGTCCTTCCCAGCAGTTACTTTGTCAAGCTTGTCTTGACGTAGTGACAGGCAGAAGTGACTTAGACCTTAGGTCAGGGATTGTATTGCTGAGAACATTGCCAGGGATATTGAACAGAGGTCTGCCAATCAAACAGGATTCTTATATGTTAAAGAGAGTACCTCTTCTGTTAGAGGTTGACCTCATGGGAGTTGTATTCATAGAGTTCATGTAGGTATCTCCAAATAATAGCCTTCAAACCTCATCATGTCTTTTGAAATCTGAAAGTCTTTACGGCTCAAACCCAGCAACTACAAATCACAAAGAGCTCAAAACCACAGAAGAAGTTAACACACTTTCAGAATACTAAATGTTTCTTTCTTTTTCTTCTGCTTCATTTTTTCGCCCCGGAGGCTCTTTACTAAAAATCTGATAAAGCTGGCCATAATATTGAATATTACAACCCACACAGAAAAGCAGAAACAATGCCAATTATATCAGTGTTTGGATCCAATGGTTAAAAAGGGGAAGAACATGTATACAAACTTCAAAATGTATTTTCTAAATTAAAACAGGAGACATCCATCACTATTTGGCTTTGGTGTATTTGGCTATTATAAGTTCTATATATATATATATATATATATATATATATATATAACCTTACTTAAGTTGTCACCAGACAGACAAAGTGGCTCAAATATCTCCTGAAGTTGTCCCGGAGGCATCCCTTACCCAGCCTCTGAAACTTCCTGACAAACCTCCTTTCAGTTTTAAGGATGAGTGTTTTTATACAGCTTTTCCTCGTTGTGTCTTCGCCTCAACCTGTCCCTAATGTGGCGCTGGGACACTCAAATAAAAGACACTCTTTGATACACAATCTGGTTGGGTCACGATCTCAAACATCTGAATTGAAACATTGAAGCATCTGGAAAACTGAAGGAAATGTCTTCTCTAAACCATCAAAGTGTCTAATTCGGGGTATTTGGTTTCTAAAATGGTTTATCTATACTGTTCCATTTCCTCTTGCATAAGAAATCATAATTGAGCATGAAATCCATTATAGATTACAACAGTTGTCTGTTCTGCAGGCGACAGCAGCTCTGTATGTTTTCTGTGATGTTCGGCTTTGAGATAATTCACAGAAAATGAATTAGAGATGATTGATGACATTTCCCTGAACTTTCAAATGTGCTTAGTGGGAAAATATTGTACCAGTGTGAAGAAGCATGCAAATGCAAACCTAATTAAATTAAAAGCAACATAAATATGACAACCTTGTTAAACAGTTGTGTTTGCAGCCTGATTAACTCTCATCCACTTATATCACTTACAAAGTAATGAATGTGGAATATTACAAGATTTTATATTTATCTTAACTGTCACTTATATGAAAACATGTAATGCTTGAAAAGGGCAATACTTAAACATGAAATGATGAATGCAAACTATTCATAGTAACATTAAAGGGAAAATTAGAGAAGAAACTTACTTTGCTTAAGCCATGCCTTGTTTATATCAGATCATTAACAGGAAGTGGAATTGCTAAGTTTGTGATCACTTGGCTAGTCTGTTTTTTGTTGTTGGCTGGTTGTATTAAAAGTCTTCTGTTTAATTTTGCCTTGATGTGACTATTCTAGTCTTTACTAAATCTTCACTGTGCAGTGGTTGGATGATGGAGCTGGTGCATTTTGCACTTGTTGGGTGGATTTGCCTGTTTTATGAGTTATTTTTTTCCATTACACTCTGTGGCAGTCGCCCCTCAAAAAATAATCCCTACTAGTACCCCATTAAAATGTAGAAAGACACACTAGGGAATAAATAATTTCAATTTCAACATAAATAAATTTAACTTTAGACCAGTGGACTGTTTGAAAGTTAAGAAAAAACTCAGAAAACAGTCAAAGTGAGCACAATTTATATCATACAGATCAACACTTGATCACAGCTCCTGTGGGTAAACAATGTCAAATATATTTTTAGAAAGTAGCTTATGTGAGCAATGACAGCACCACCAGCCTACTGTCCCCATTGCAGGTTAATGTCCACATGCCACATACAACTTTATCTCCATTTGATTGATCAGAATACTGCCAAAGTGCTCCACTTTACAAAACGCCTTCAGTCCATTGTGCTGGTTTTTCATCTGAATGATAGAGTAGTATTGTGGGTGCAATTAACCAGCGCTACTGACATTGACTGACATTGGAGGCCTGGATTAATAAAATATTCATAATTATTATCAACTAGTGATTATTTATCTGACAAGCACAGTAGCAATGAACGTGTGATCATTTAGTAGCCTAATCGTGCACATCTCTCATTAAGACAGTGCATTTCTTTTGGACAAAGCCTTTGAAAAGTTGTGCTTGACAATGCTTAACTGGTTTATACTGCATATTGTTTGGTCCAGTTGTGGAATTTGCTTGCTTTTTAAAGGCTTTGGTTCAACACATTTCTTAGATTAAAGTTAAATGCATTGCTTATATTAAAGGTTTATTGTTTCCATGAGAACATAATCAGATTTAACTACAGTGTGAAAACAATAGAGATTGGCCAAAAGAAAAAAAAAAGATAGAGCAGTGACAGGGTTGATGTAAAACGAGAGAACCAAAGCAAACAGAGTATACATCTTCTAAACTGGTACAGTGTCATGAACAAGAGGAAGCACCTTTCCCTCCTCATAGGTCTTCAACAAACCAACACTGCCAAGCTCCTGCCAGCTTCATGCTCCAAACCAGTTCATCACTGCTGAAAGGTACTACGATACTCTCTTTTTTCCTGCAACTTCAGACTCAACCTTTATCTGTTGGGTCAAACGTGAAACCTAGAATACAAAGGTAAAATAATAAATCAGGTTTAAGTATGTAGCTGTGTGTTTTAACTGTTATTTTATTGTAAATAATTGGATTACACCTTGATGCAGAACGTACCTTCACCTGCCGCCCTACAGTTCCATTTACCAGGGAGAGAGGGTGAAAACGTGACCTGAGAGGAATAACAGAGCGAGAACACAAAGAAAGCAAGGCGAGGGCTTCATTATGAAAGCGAGATGAAGAAGGATTCCAGATTTGACTGGTTGACTTTATTCTTAAACATGAACTTGAACCAAACTTAAGAGTATTCAATAGCATACTCATTTATTTATAACCTTTTTGGATTCACGTGTACAGAACAGGCTACAAAAAAAGAACTGAGAGAAAGTTTTGGGGTCAGCATGAAAGCGTAAAATATCTTCAGGGAGGAAAGCAAAGCAGTAACCGTTGGATACAAAATGTCTTTGACAAACTAAATGGAGGTTGAGGTAAGTATGATTTCAATTGAAACAAAGTGAGGCCGTTTTTGCGCACAATGATTCCTTTTCAATGTCGACCGATATTTTTTCCCCACATTCTGACACAAAATGCTGCCTGAAACATCTGTTGTATTGTTTATAGAGTGGGCATATATCTTCAAGGTGAAGCAATAAAATACAACAAAAATAAAGGCAATCTCTTCTCAAATCAATAGCAATGTCCTCACCGATAGACCAAGCAGGAAGAGGTATTCATTAGAGCAGCCAAAAAAAAACACTGCTTGTCTTTCCCGTGCCTTACAGACATCAAACAACATCAAGGCCAATAACAGGCTCAGTCTTTTAGTTTGTGTTCTCATTATCCATGTTCCTCCTTCATGACTCAATGTCATCTCCTACCAGATGCCCATCCTAAAGTGTGAGAGGGATCTTTGGGTAAACAAGGCACTTTCCATGCTGAACAAAGACAAATCACAATGCTACACTCATGCATGTTCTCACTAGTGGTGAATAAATCAACATAGTAAAAAAAAAAAAAAAAATCATTATTACAAAGCCAGGAACAGGTTTCATTGTATGCACTACTTTCTTCTGCCAACATTAATTTGTCTGTGACCTTTAGCATTTCAAAAATACACTGAACTTAGTTTGGCACTTTAATGGGTGATCCGTCATCTGGGTCTGTCGTTTTAGTGTTTGTGGGTTTGAGAGAGGAGTAATGTACTCGGAGTCAGTCGAAAGAGTATCCATCTTAACAAAGAGGATGAAATGGGCAGATGATGCCATTGTGTAAGACAGCACATTAAAAATGATGGTTGAGCTTGGTCCATTTTTCAAAGGTTATCTGACAGTGCTAAAAAGATATACTCTGCTTAAAGGTGCACCATGGAGATTTGGTGGTGAAATTTGAAAGTTGGAGAAGTGTACAGATTATGTGCTATATTTTCTGAACTAAATACACATGGGTCTCTGGAACACTGTTTAAACTTACCAGAATGTTCATTTTATTCGGTATTTCAAACCCATCATTGCCTACTGTATCATTTACAGTAGGCAATGATGGGCGTAGCAGAGAGAACTCCCATGATTCCCTGCCAGCTTCGTCATCTTTTTGTTATTGTTTTGATTGACCCTGGCAGCAAGTTTAAGGTCTGATCCTTTCATTAATGAGCCATGGCCGGACACTTTGTAACCTAGAACTGAATAAATCCCTGAATATTTGTTCTCACTCAAATGTTGATTCCAAACTGAACAAAGCAAATCGTTTTTTGTTTTGTCCAATTTTTTTGTCCAGTTTTTTAATTTGAATCTCTATGCAGCATACTGATGTTTGGACCTCTGTTAAAACTTTGAATTACTATTATTTAGAGACTGAAATATCAAAAATAATTACTGTCAAACATCTCAATCAATCAATCATTCATCAATCATTATCCGTATTGCACCAATTCATAACAACTGTTATCTCCAAGCGCTTTACAGAGCAGGTAAAATACTCATTGTTAAAAAAAATGGGATAGGGGGAGAGGTGAAATCACATCTGTGAAAAGGGCAACCTGAAAAAAATCCTAGTTCACAATTGGGATTATTATATTGCTGCAAAGATTGGACTTTGGTCTTTTGCTCTTCTTTGAAAGGTTTCTTCATGGTACAATTTAGAAGGTAAACCTCTGAACAGGACTTACACACATGTCCAACAGTCATTGGATAATCAGAAACTTTGTACATGAGTATTCAGCTTTTTTCAATTTTAAATCTAAGGCACTAAAGTTAAAGGCATCCTTGCTTGGCTGCTGAATAAGATCCAAATAAATCCAGACGACACATTTTGCAGTTTGCACACTTGTCAGTTCAAATGTCTGCTCCGTTCCTCAAACATAACTGCATATACTCTTATCTCCTCAGTCAAGTGCAAACGCAAGTCTTGCAATTTTATATAATTTTGTCAAGCCAAATTCAACCTACACACATTGTGATACATCATCTTTCCCAGAGAAATAACAGTGACAGAAGCATTGTTTTTTTCCCAGCACAAATGTACCTTGACCTCCTACAACATACGTAATTCAAACCAACGGCCAGCACAAAGTACCCAGCCTCCTACACAAAAACACACTAAATATCCCCCTGTGTGTGAACACACATTTGTGTGTTTGTATTGAGTGAAGAGTCGGTTTGCTGGGCTTGAGAGAAATAAATATACCAACTTATTGTTTTGGCTGCAATAAAGTTATCGATTAGACACATGTAAAAAACCTTGACGCTTTTTGGATGCAACATTAAAGCCAACACTAGCATCCATCTGGATAACAATTCAGATATAAACAGGCAGGATTTACGATGAGACACCCGTTATTCAGGCCAGTGTGTGTTTGCATGTATTTAAAATCTGTCCGTGTAATAGCAGGTCCCTACTAGATAGTTGACTCCATGTTAATTAACCTTTATAGACTGTCTGCCAGCTCTTCATTCCCTCTCCTCTGACACACACACAAACACGCTCACACAAATGCAGAGGCACACACACACACAGTAGCTCTTCACTCCTCCCTCTATCTGTGACATTTAGCACTCTGATAGGGAGCTGTACTCAAGTGGCAAGGGCCTCTGGATGCAGATGTGTGGATGGAATTTTCTGTACTTGTGATGTCACAGTTAACTTCCCAGTATGATGAAATTATTAATAAAGACTGACATGAATGTAGGAAAGTTGATTCTTACCAGTGTGTGTGTGCTTGAAAGAATGCATGTCTCTGTGTTCAATTGAGTATCCCAGTGTGTGTGTTGTATGAAGCTAGACAGAAGGTTGCATAGAATGAAATTGATTAAGACTATATTAAAGGTGGGAAGGCTAGGGGTGGTGACATAAATGCGTGTGAAAGGCAAAGTAATATAGAGTGAAAATTGAAGGAAAGGTGAAAGAGGCTGCAGAGTGGGAGGGCAGCAGCCAGGGAACTCGCACACAGAGAGAGAGAGGCTGGTGAGAATAAAAAAGATTAGTACAAACAGAGCAAAGTAAAGATGGAAAATGAAATCATTAAAAATAGAGACAATGGATAAGATGGTCAACAGGGAAATCATGGGATTGGACACACTAGCTAGAACATCTAAGTAAGGAGCAAAACATTTGCTTGTTCCTACCAATCTAGAATAAAATCTCTTCAAATGCGTGCATTTCATTTAGAATGAATGTTTTGTTCATCTCTTTGGCTTTGAACTATGAATCTTGGCTTCTGGAGAGGATAAAATATGTGTGGCAAATTAAGTTCTGGCTAACTGTTGTACTAATATGCATCATACAACCTTGTGCAAATTTGCAGTAAGCCCATCAAGAGGCTGTTGAACTGAGTCACAGCTGATGCAACAGGCTCCTGAATCCAGCAGTTGGCAGAGCAAAGCTTGGCATCCTCCTCCTCTGTTCTCTGAATTCTTCTGTTCGGCTCACAATCTCAGAAAGCCAGCAGATTGTAGATGAGGGTTCTCCTCAGTCTGTCTTGGTCTAGACAATTGTCAGCTGGCAGACGCTTCACATCCGATGTCCACGGTTCTTGTCTCCTGCTTCCAGATGCAGCGTGTACTTGGCATCATCCACCCCACACGACTGTCCTCTGTCCTGGGGGATAGGAAGCTCTGCTCAATCACTTCTTTTTTTTCCTGATCATCCTAACAGACTATTAATACACCCGACCACCATCTTCACTAAGCAAATGATTGGCTTACAATGCGAAACAGGTGTATCAACCAATGCCTGCCAACTCAAAGAGGCACAGCTGTTCATACTTGCCCTGAATTCTCCTTTACACAGTTGAATCACATTTAGATGAGGGATGAAAGCCAGAATTACTGCGGGGAAGGCCAAGGGGGAATGAGTGTATTCAGTTTCATTTGTTTCTTTCTTCAGTATCCTCTAACATATTGATTCCCAAAGTGTGGACAGTGGCCCCCTGGTAGGCTGTGAAGGTACTGCCTGTGGACCACAAGAGGTACCTAATGCACCTATTAAGTTGCTTTGTACATGTTAACTGTATGCGGAGCGGATGAGCAATTTATCTGTGATGCCGACTAATGCTGAAGCCGTTTTATGACAAATAGAAGAATACCATAGCATCATCATAGTGATGGATTCTTTTCTATACAGTTATTTGTAATGGCTGAAACCGCTGTTGTTTGGTAGGTGTCACATAAAGTGATTAACTACAAGCTGCAGAAACAGCTTTCTTTTTACATTTTCCAAGGCAAATATTCATGAGAGATAGATTTGACTGATTAACAAAAGCTGAAATATTTTTGATTGATTAATTGATAATAGAGTTCATTTTTGAATTCTGCGTTAAACATCTTTGATTCACCATTTCATTTATTTTTGATAAAGGTGTTGCTGTCCCTTTAAGAGAGCCCACTAGTGCACATTTCCCTCAAAGAGGCAGTGAGCTGGAGGCTTGATTAGCTGTGGAGTCTCACAGTTTTTATGCCGTGTCCATGTCCGTGTTTATTAGCAAAAAGAAAACAGTTCATTGTGGTCATTATTTCTAAATTGGAAAATGATGTTGGAGCCTCTGGACTGAATACTGCAACTGAGGAATGACCTCCAGCTAGCTCGCAGTTTTGTCAGTAACATCTACTGTTGGTGTCAGGGATTCCAAACAACTAGTCCAATTCTGTAACCATTTGGCTACCTACCATTCATGTTGCCTGCCTCACATTTTTACCAGCCCACCCTTATTTGACAGAGCCAGCCCTTTTGTGCAACTAACCTGTGATTACAGACTGTTGAGGACAGAGAGAAAACTGAGGAGCTTCCAAAAGGGTCTTCAAAATACTAATAGAGACAGCTTTTCTGTAATCACAGTTTTCTTTGTGCTGGTGCCTTATGTCATTCAAGTGGTGCCCTCTCCATTTTGTTATGCCCCTGCCCCTAAAACAGCCTGAGTTGCCACTGGCCATGACTGTGGTGTTTTAGAATTATTTCCTTTTAAGTTCAAATCCAATATATTTTAAAACAGCAAACTAGGTATTTGTGTGCAGAAATACTCTAATCCCAAGGCAGCTTTCCATAAAAAAGGGTATCCGTGAACTAGCATTGACCTCCAGAAACTGCTAAAAAAAAACTATGGATTACGACTGACCCCAACCCAACCTCTCTCACAATCACAGTTGGCCCACTTTTTTTTTTACTTTATCCCTAAACTGTCCCTGCATTGGCACACATACTCACTTTCATCATCACCATTTATCTTAGGCAAGCCATTTCTATGCCATCCTAGAATAAAAGACTAGGGGAAGTGTGTGTGTGAGAGTGTTGAGTGTAAGAGAGAATAAGAGAGCCTGCCAAACAATCGTGCCCCGGCATTAATTGGGCGAACAATTACCCTGTTTCACCAGCCAGTCGTAATCTGGCCCTCTTGGCTAGCCTGCCTTTGATTGGCTGGATGTGCTTGCATGGTGCCCTGAGTGCTTCACGGTTTGATGATCTCCTTTCATTTCTTTCTATCAGTCCTGCATCATTTTCCTCCTATGAGCATTTTTTCTTTCTACGTCTTTAAAGCAATTTAATGTTCTTTCCCCTCCCTGTCTCTCCCTTCTTCTCTCCCTTTCTGTGAATTAGGCAGCCAATAAGGCATGACATGAGGCCAGAGGGAATTGTGGGTATTGGAGTTTATTAGCGGTCACAGTCTAAGACCGGGCAAATTAGGTAGGCGGGCGGATTTAATACTAATGCGTTATTGTAAAGGGAGTATTTGTGTTTGGCGGATCCTTGAATTTAGCCGTTTCTGTGAACGCAATAAAAAAAGAGAAAGTGATAATAAAAATCATTTATTACTGACTGATCAATTCTCTGCTTTTAAGTGACAGAACTTGCCTTCGAGCAAGTATTACTGCAGATGAATATGTATTCTGACACATTAGAATATAATTGCAATTAACAAAAATGAAAGTAATTTATTCCACACTGTGGCAAGAAAAATGACTGTTTAGGGAATTAACCTTTGGAAATTAGGGATGATTGCAGCTTAGTTCAATGGAATATTAGAAATCCATTTATTTGAAATTAAATGGAGCTGTTTGAGACATTTAGAAGTTTTGATGATGAAACAGGCCTGCAAGGACTACATTATATTAATGTAATAGCACACAACACAAATGGTAATATTTGAGAGGACTTGCAAAGGAGACAGGTAGGATGTTCCCCGTGTAAGACAAATTAGAAGCAATGAGAAGTTATTGAATAAAAGCAAGGTTGATAAAGAGAAAATGTAATATGTAGTGCGACCGGCAAAAAGTTCCCTTCCGATGACCTGTATGACTTTTTTCTTCCCCTTTTATGTTGACCGACCGACAGAGGCGGTCTACACACACACACACACACACACACCTACAAGATGTCTCAGCCCATCTACATCCTGTTCGACAATTATCTCCGACAGTGCTCTCCCCCCTTCCTCCCCCTTGGTTCTATCTCCTCCTGTCCTTCTCCCCTTCACTTATCTTTGCTGCTCTCAACTTCTGCCCAGGCCTTTCATCATCGTGTTTGACGGATGTTTTAACCCCAGCATCCCCTAATTGCTTTTCCTTCTATGCCTGACTGACATGAGTGTGCTGTGACCATTGAGCTCAACCTATACTTATTGTACATTGGTGCTTATATACTTGTATCTTACATCAGCGTTGGATTACATCTTCCTTCTGTTGTTATATCATCGGTGTATAGAGAGGGCTGAAGGCCCTGGACCCCATGGTGGACAGCAGGCGGGAGGGTGGTGCAGTGAGTTTAATGGAAGAAGAAGACCTGAGAGTGCGGGTGGGTGTGTTGACGTGCAGGAGTTCAGAGAGGTATATAGCGCTACAGAGACTTAAATGTGCTTTATTCTCCAACTTATTTCAGTGTTTGTTTACAAAAACAATACAACTTGCTTCCCTGAAGTTCTAATTATTCCACTCAAACATGCACCTTCACCTCCCCGCTCTTAATACACACCGCTGCTTAGCTCACTTTTAAGTTCATTTTTTAAAAGAGATGTCGCAATCACAATTAATACATTAGGGACGTAATAGTAGACTTCTCTCTCTCTCTGTCTCTCTCTCTCTCTCTCTCTCTCTCTCTTTCATTCTCAAACTCTTCTCTCTCTGATTACCTGCAGAACCATGTGTCAGACGCTACTCTCAACGTAAACTCGAAAAGTCAACATGAACTTGTTTATTGAGTTTATAGATAGCATTTTTATTTGGACTTAAACAAATACAAACATGGTTGGGGAGTGTACGTGCTCAGTAAACAGTTTGTGGGAAACCCTGTGTTCTCAACTTTCTCGGCAACTGCAGGTTTGCAAATCCTGTGTGCCATCTGAAACTTTAAACATATATTTTTAACATATATATCTTATCTCTCTCTCTATCTCTTTATATATAAGACATTCCAAACTATTTCACACTGGAAAAGTAGGATTCAGTAGTAGAGCTGTAACTTCTACGGTGGCTAGCGGCTCCTTCTCACCAGGGAGCAGTAATACAGAACAACAGGAGGAATAAAAAACAATCAGACTTCATTTCAGTTCCTTGGTCTGGGCCGGGCATGATTTGCTGAAGTAATTGCTCTCCAAGGTCCTGGAAAGAGGACTAAATCTCTTTCTCCCCCCCCCACACACACACACACACACATGCCGACAGTCTCCAACAACACGTGTGCAGATATGTGTGCGCACACTGACCCACATGAAAGCATCATACTCTCGAAATCAATCAGCTAAAAGGGAAAGCATTTATATATTAAAGTCAGAAGGGTCATGGAAGTTTTTAATGTCCAACTGAACAAATGCAATGGTGTCGTCATTCTTCAACGTAACCTGGTTGATTTTTTTTTTTTTTTTTTAGCAGAGTGAGAGAGATGATGGCAATGCATGTCAATCTTTTATGCAGGGTAGCAAGAAGGGAGATGAGCAGACAGAGGAAGGAAATGCTCAATATTGATATTTATAAAAGTACTGAGGTATGTTAAGATATCACCAGAGAGAAAGGGGGTTGTTTGGTGGAAGCTAGGTAGACATAGACGCAGAGAGATAAATAAGCTGTCAGATATACAGACAAATACGACTTGGCTCCTGAAAAGTGAATGTGCTTATTTGTGTTGTGCAACAGTGACGATATTTGAATGCACACACAACAGGGAGAAGAAAGGGAAGCAGAAGTTGGGGCACAGACTAAAGAAAAAAAAACATTTTAGGGAATTATTTAGGATTTGTGTGGATTGTACCACTCCTAGAGAATCAATAACAATGAATCCTCTGTGGTGGAATTCATGAATATGATCCATTGAATATGAATGCTGTTCATTTGCATACTCTTTATTTAATAACCTAAAACAGCATCTGGATTTGACTTCATTGCTAAAGATGGGTTAGTATGATGCACATATATGCCACCTGGATTATAAAAGATAAAAAACATCAACGGTTTCACTTCAGTAAATTATTATGGGAATGAACTGATTGACAGATATCAAAGTTAACGTCTTTATCAGTGGATAAACATTTAAAATGGTGAAGCTTTGGCCAAAGAATCCCAGTGCATCCTTGCCATCTAATAATCTTTCTCTACCAATTTGTATAACAATCTTTCTAGATTTAGCTTGTGTTTGACTCTGCTAATGAAGTGCATTGAGTACATGAGTAGAACATGTGTGTGGGTTACCATGCATTGTGGACAGGCAGCTGTAGCCTTGGCCTCGCTCTGCTGCTTTTCTTGAGATATATACTCAGCTTCAATGAATTTCGCTAAATGACTGAGTCAACCAAAACATTGTAAAATGCATCCTCATCCAAAACATCCTCTGAACTGTTACTTTTGGAGGCCTTTTTTAGCTAGTTGTCGTTTACTTGCTCAGCTGGTTTGCAATTTCAATGTAGATTTACAATATAAATAGCTGCAGTTCTCTGGGCGCCAACTAAGTCAGTTATTGGCTCTTGTGGCCATTCAAACACCAATATTGCAGCCGCAGAGCTTCAGGGAACAGTTGTAAACTTCTACAGGCATGTTCATATGAAGAATCTAAATCTGATAAAGATAAGGAAGAAATATTCCAACGTTTCCTTTTTGATTGTGTTCACCATGCACAGCCAGTATATGTGATGTGTATAACTATCAATTTAAGAGCTCTATGAGCATAAACAGAATTCATATACTGAGTTAAGAACTTCATTAAAGCACCCTTATCATATTCTGTACTCATAACCTACATACATAATGTGCCTCTGATTTTCTAAACAAAACCAATGCAGTTCAGCACCGAGCATCCTTAAAATACGATCAGCCTCAGCTGTTTTTTGTCTATGCATTCAAAGCGCTAAATATTTGAACATCTGGAGCACTGCTACACTCATCAATGCAACTTCTCCCTCACATCCATCCATCTATCTCCACAATATTTAAAAAAAAACCTGTTCAGCATAAAACAACATTTTTTATTTTTGTCATACTCTTATCTTATCTGTCTTGTATCTGTTGGGTTGTATTAATATCAAATGTGTTTTCCCTTCTAAATTAATCTTGTTTTTGCAACAAACGACTTTAATCTGCTCAATTTATGCTCGCGCACAGACATAAACAACAACAGGAATACGCCTCATGTTTTGAAAAGTTCCGCTCGATATTCCGTCGCTCACCCTTGCTCTCTCTCTCTCTCTCTCTCTCTCTCTCTCTCTCTCTCTCTCTTGCTCCAAAGCTGATGTGATTCTGCTCTATTTTGCTGTCTTAACACTCGAGAGGGATTTTTTTTAAAAGGCAGTTTTGCTATGTTGAACGCAGAGACTTATAATACAGCGGCTCTGGTCGCACAGAGCGTGCGGAGCGCGCGCCTGCACTCTCTTGCGCGCTCTCTCTCTCCTCCCGCTCCTTCTCGCTGTCTCACGCACGCAGCAATTTTATGAATAAATGAAAAATTAAATGACAACAGGTTGGAAATATACTTGGGCCCAGGTATCGTCTTTGTATGGGAAACACTGGAGATTAAATATTCTCAAACAGGTTGTTGGTATAAAGTTTTAATTTTTATTGTGCTGCACTTTTTTTTTTGATTTGGGTAAATGTCAGAGTTGTGTTAGTTTAAGTGCCAGTTCTAGCGCTAGCCCTTAGTAGTCCTATAGTGTGGCTGCCAACAGTCAATAATAAATAACCTCCTGCGTAAAATGTGTGTAGAAATAGGCCTACAGTGTATTTTAACGTCTACCATAATGGTGGTACTTGAAGAGCCAAATATTATCGGAGGTGGTACGCAATCTAAGAAGTTTGAAAACCACTGCTCTATCCAAACATCCAGCCAATCCCAGCTGTTATTGGGCGAGAGGCGGGGTACACCCTGGACTGTTCGCCAGTCAATCACAGGGCTGACATACAGAGACAGACAACCAGTTCCACTCACATTCATTCTGACGGGCAATTTAGCCAATTGAACATACAAGCATGTCTTTGGACTGAGGGAGGAAGCCGGATTACCTGTAGAGATTCCACGCATGCACGGGGAGAACATACAAACTCCACACAGAGAGGCCGTGTCCAACGTGTCCCCTTCTCCCCCACAGACCAATCGAAATCAAGAAGGGGAGGGACTTCTGATAATTAAATTCTGATAATTTATTTGTCAATAACATTGAAAAGAGGAGAAACTAATATGACTAGAGCTGCTGCTATTGTATATTTTATTAATATATATACAGTATATACAGTATATTAAGCATACGAAGCAATTCAAAACAACTCCAGAAAGAAATACTGCGTGACAACTTTCTTCACTTAACAACAGTAAGTACTGATGCCATGCGCTCTGGAATTCAACATCAATAGTGGACACAGACCCTTTCAAAATAATCAGCATCAGTAGCTTTACTGTGTTGGCTGCGTCAACTTAAATCTGAAGATTTATCAGTAGATCAAGTATTGCTCTAGAGTTTAAATCAATAACAGGCATGAATTCATTTGACTTGTTGAGAAGACTCCTTTTTTCCAACCTGTCTATTTGAAAATGGCTCATATGTCCATATTTCAGTGTTTTTTTGACTCTCCATGAAAAGCCCACAATCCGATAAAAGACGCCAACAAAGAAAAGTTATCTTGTTATAGTTATCACAGATATTAGTGTTTATTTATTTACTGAACACGATACAGGATATATGGCATTATCGAGGAAAATAGACAAGCTTATTGTGGGGTAGCTCCAAGTAACAGCTGGAGCCAAGGCCATAATTGTTCATTTAAAACTGATTAAGACAAATCAATATGGAACCTGCAGCTCTAAACAATCAATGCAGGGCCAGAGTGGAAAACGGGGCAGATTATTTGTTGATGTGTGGAAGAGAGACCGAGAGTTGGTGTGTGTGCCCGACTGTGTTTCATTCACGTCGATTGCATTGATGAGCATGCGTGTTAAACTGTGGTTGTCGTTTTCTTCAAGGACTAGGCACTTGTGTGGATTGAACCATGTTTCAGTACATTCTGTTCTTGTACTGTAGGTTACCTGTTCTTTGTTTTTTTGGGGGTGCGTGTCCGACCACTCTGCTTATCTTGATTGCGACCTCTTGTTTTTATTTTTCTCTGCAATGTCCTGTTTTCCTTCCCATCGAGATATCAAATACACTTTTATTTACTGCTCTTTTGCTTTCATCGTATATGCACCTGCTCTAATTCCTTGTCCAAGTTGCTTTATCAATTGTATTACTTTCACACCCTATACACTGTTGAACACTCCCATGCACACACACAATACAGGTTCCTTTATTCACATCCAACTACACTCGCCTAAACACATAAGCATTGACATCCCACTTCTCGCCCTATGCCTGGAGACGTATTAACGGATTCCGGCAGTGCACGCTGTCACACGCACATGCTCACACACACATGAGAACCAGTTTTTCTTTTTTATTTACGTCCCTTGCCACCATTACAAGAGGTATTGACTGTGGAGTCTATCTGCCCGGGCTCACAGTTAATTGCATGAAGCTCATGTTCAAAGCTATTATTCAAGTCTGCCCTCCCTGGGATTACACACACACACATGCACGCACACACGCACGCACACACACACACACACACACACTCACACTATGAGAAACTACATAAGAAAAGTACATGTGCTAGTTATGTAGTCAATATTAAACACCTGCTGCAGGAGCATATATGACTTTTCAAATGTACCTGTGTGTTCCTATAGACCCTCTTTTAATGTTCCCTGTTGTACAGTGGACATTAATCATTCAGACTGTGTCACCCTCTGAGGCACACTCACACACATACTCACACTAACACAAAGCCGCACACAAAGGCACATACAAAATCTGATTTATTTCTGGGGGTTATTGCATTATACAGACAGGAATTAGCTTTCATATAATAGCAGGGAGAACATTGGCACACCTTGGCCATTGTCTCCATTGTTTCACGGAGACCCATAATCACAATCTGATTACCATTTATTCCCCTTTGTTTGGGGAACAGTGTGTGTATGTGTGTGTGTGCTTGTGCTTGTGTGCCCACTTGAGTGTGTATGTTCATGTATATTGAAATGAGTTGGAGGGCTTCTGAGTTAGCCTTAGAGATAGAAAGGCTGCAGGTGCTCTAGTGTGCAGCTGATTGTTCCTACCCCCATGTAATGGGATTGAATAAATCTGTATTCATATATTGTATGTATGTATGTGTGTGTGTGTGTGTGTGTGTGTGTGTGTGTGTGTGTGTGTGTGTGTGTGTGTGTGTGTGTGTGTGTGTGTGTGTGTGTGTCCATCTGTACTTTCATAATGTAGATTTCCCCTCTTGCTGTGGCTAACACATAGGTTTTGTTACAGGTATGTATGTCCAATTTTTCTAATATTTTCAGTAGTTTCCTGTATAAGCTTTGGGGAACCCCAGTCCTTTTTAAATCAATCTTTATGTACTGCATCTAATTTTAGAGGCTATCCTAAAAAATGTAATCATATTAGTTTTGCTAGAAATCTTGGTTGTCCTCAGGACCCCAAATTGAGTTTGGTTTGTTCTCATATAACTGTGAATACTGTCCACCTGCACCAATTAGTTCTAAAGCTGGTGAATTAAATACAATGATAACTGGAAATTAGTAAGAACTATGGTAAGTTTGGGATTTGTTCTTAGAACTGTAAAGAGGGAAGATACGTTCATGGTGATTATTATAAGTAAGAGTAAGAGAGGAACGTCCCTGTTGCTTTTCCCATAATTCTGCAGTGATTTTGAATTCCGGACTCAGCACGAACGTGACATTTAATCACAGTTGTCTTCAGGGGCTTCAGCAAGCTGGTTTCCTTGAGTGTATTTTATTACGTGTACATGTGTGAGGACGTTGAGTACCTGTATGCATACCAAATGCAAAATGCAGCTCCCTCTGTGTTCACGTGTGCATTTATTTCTGGCACCTGTAAAAGTAAATGTCAGTGTGTAATGAAAAAAAGCTGAAAGAGAGGGGAGTGAGGCAGGGTGCTGGTTCGAGCTCTGCCCACGTCTTACAGATAGGCCTGAAGCAGTGATCAGACATGGTGGAGTGATAAGATTCTGAAATGTCAGCTTCAAAGCAGAAGTTGAGTCGTTTGATAGACTTTGCAGAAGGGATATCAATACAGGTAAAGATTAACAGGGGAAAAGTTAAGAGGGCAAAAAGTTTTATTTTTGGAAGATCTAAATTAGGACAGAAAGACGAGGAAAAAACAATTTCATTAGTGCCAAACACTTACAAGATAGTGTAGTAGTACTCAAAATTCTTTGTCTCAAGACCGGTCTGGAGACCACTTTCTTAAGGTTTTAAGATTCCTTGTCTCGGAATCAAAAGCAGTTTGACTCGGTCTTGTCTCAGTCTCAGACTGGGTGGAAAAAAACATCAGTATTTTCTGACCTGTCGATTAGAATGGACCACCACTTCTCTCTGTGGCAGCTTTGGGCAAAATATGACTGAAGCTATTTAGTGCTTTTTGAAGCTGCTCTACTTTACAATATGATCAATCATTAAAAAAAGAAAATTGTATCAATATAAGACACACGGTATAGAAATAATATTTTTTAACAACTTTAATAACAAAGTTTATATTACCCTATCATTGTCCAGTGTCCTCTACACTGAGCTGAAGTAAACTTCTTATCATCCTTTCAATATAAACAGACGTCAGCCAAAAAGACATCATAAACTTGACAATAAAGTAGCTCTATAGCTTGATTGCCTCAGGGCTGTTTCTTTATACGGCCTTCTTTAAACATTTTTTCACCTTTTCCATCATCATTTATGATCCCTAACTTTATCTTTTTCCCTCTCCCTAATCCCTCTCACATGTGCCCCATCTGTCTGTAATAAAAGGTCTGACACGTACCTCGTAATTGGTTTCTAACTGGCATGATTCACTATCCTCTCCTATCGCTGTATCACAGCACTTTAATCACGCCTTATCAGTCAGTGAGCCACATGGTTCTTTAAAGCATCAGGACTTAAGATAGGAGGAGAAGAGCGGACAAACAGGCTGAGACAAAAAAGCAGAAATATGTATAGAGATTGGTTGAATAAGTGAAGAGAGCGACAGTGAGTGAAAAGAAGAGAATTGACAAAACTAGATAAGGTGAAGCAAGTACAGTGGGCAGGGAAATTGGTGAAAAAGGACGACTGAGATGAAATCTGAGGTGATAAAGTGATGGAGACAAGAAGATAAAGAAAAAGGAGTGGGCAAGGAGTAATTCGAGCCTTCATGGAAAGGAACGTGTAAATCCGTTTAAGCTTTAAACCTGTGGGAAAGGCCAACGTATTTTGATTCCTAAAGCTATCACTCCATCACCTATACCTGCTCCCTGCAGGGATCAGCTCAGCTCTGGAGAGGACGAGCCCGAAATTAAGCCACATTTACTCTAAAAGAATAAAGTGGAGAAATATGAAAGCAAAGATGGAGAGTGAAGCCATGTGAGGGTAAAGCTATGCGTGTTTTATGAAGCCAGAGCACGCACGGTCAGTGGTTCTCTCTCTGTTGTCCATTACTTCATCTCTCTAGTGGCCCCTCGCCCAAAACATGGATCGCACGGCACGATAAAGTAAACAGCATACATTATACAGTCCCCCAGAAGGAAATCTCAGTCTCTTATCCAATCCCTCTCAACACTTGCTTGCCAAAAGTGAGACACTTAAGTGGTTTTCTCAGTGGGTTTAGGTAATTGCTAGATAGGCCTCCAATGACAGCATTTAAGTTTCAAGTCCAGCTCTCAGGCCGTGTTGTGTGTATTTACTTGTTATTTAGTTTGACTTTAATGGATAAACATGAATAATACAAACGATGAGGCGTATACCTTCATAGTTAAAATATTTGTATACATGCAGATTCTCTTGGAAACACACATTTTTTAAGGAGGATTTACAAAAATGTTGTATATTGTAATACTGTTATATTCTCCATACTGCAGCAAGTAATAAATATGAGAAATGTTCTTGTAATTACTTTTTTGGAAGGCACACAGCTGTAGAATTTCTTCTTGGGATAGAAATGAGAATAGTGCAGTATAAGTACACCAATGGCTTCATCTGCACAGGACATTTTCCATTTCTGTTACACTTTCCATGTATGGAAGTCCATACATGGAATGCTCCTGCAGGATTATACTTTATTCTATAGGGCCTATATATGTCTTGTGTTGTGCTGCAGTGAGCTATTTGCACATTCAAGTTGATGTCTGTCACTTTGTGACAGGGTCTGAATGAGAAGGGTCTGTCAAAGCTTTTTATCTTATTGACAACAGGCATCATATTCCCTGCTGTGCTGACACATGTAGGCTTCATTCAGTGAAGTCCAAGAAGGTGGTGGTGGGTTTTCTCAAGCACACTTAGTTCTATTGATGTCCGAGGCTAATGATGTAGATCATACAATACTGAAACATACTCATAAACTGGCACCCACACAAACATTATGAAATCATCAATATAATTAGAAGTTAAGCTGTCTGTAACACCAATCTTAGTCCCCATTGTTTCCCACAGCAAACAAAGAAAACACATCCATCACATTCATCAGCACATAGCTACCAATTTAAGATGTAGTCAGGCATTTGAAAGCAGTTTTCGTAATTGTCTGAGCAGTATTGTATCAACAGCTGCTGTGATCTAGAAAAAAGTACCTGAGTCTATCAGCGTTTTTTCTTTTTATAAAAAAAGCATGACAAAATACTTCTCTACTAGTTCAGAATAATTTTATTCTAAACAGCTGAAGTCGGCCTATACTTCTGAATGTCTAAAACTGTAACTAAATGACTAAACAATACGCATTTAAATCAACATACACCTTGTTTAAATGAATTCACGAGTTGAGCTTGCAGCTGAAGTCCTTCTCAGTTTAGACCTATTGCATCTTGTTTTAAACCACTTTTGGTGACGTCTGCCTTACATCACACTCCGCACGTGCAACCAGAGTCAGAATTTGTAACCCTTGGCAACTGGGTCAACAGGGATGTGGTTGCTAATGAAGAGTCATCCAATAGCTGTTAGCTGTGATCACAGAGGCGGGCTTTGAGCCTTGACAGGGCCAATGAGGGCACCCGTCTGGCCATGACCTCATGAATATAAATAAGCCATGCAGTGGTAAGACCTCTTTGATAGGGTGTATGCAAATTGTTCTGACTCGGTTGTCTGAAGTGATTTCCACTGCACGGCGTTGGAATTTGAAAACAGATGAGGAGAGGTGTTCGAGGCAGAGAGAGCGAGAGATGAAACTGCTCAGAGAGAGAGAGAGAGAGAGAGAGAGTGAGAGGAGGCAAAGCACATTTTACAATTGATTTTAAGCAATATTGAGGTGCCTCCATATTGGCAGAAAAGGTCCTAGTTCATGATGCAAAGACCATAAACTGATGAAAGAACTGATGAATTAAGCATATAGATACAAAGATAATAACATGTACAGAATGGTGTGCCAGTTGTAGCACATTCAGTGACCTGTACTCAATTTAAATTAAGAGGTCCACCTCCACTATAGCAGTTTGGCAATGGGAAACATGAAGTATAATGAAACCTGGCAAGCTTCCATTCAACGTTATTTTTTTCCTCCTGTGTGCTTGTCTGTTCAGTCTGTTGACAGAGTGAGAGTTTTCCAAGAACATGCATCTAAACATTCACAATGTACTAAAATACTATGGACCAATAACTATATTTATGGCAACATTTTCACTGGAGCACAAGCAGAAGCAAATATAGCATATCAATGTTTTTCCTCCTCTGCTTCATGAATTATCTTCCGCCCTTCAGTGCTCCTGAATTCTCAAAAAAGTTCCCCTGCTTCTACCTGTCAACTTTTATAACAAAGCCTGAGCCTGACACTGCTGTTTTTGCAGATTATATCCCACTTGGTTTAAAAAAAAAAAAAAAAAGAGTTGACTGCAGGCTGCTCTGTGTGACACTGACACGTGCTTGACAATATTGTGCCATTGTGTTGTGAAAACCTCTAACCTACAAGAACAAGTTTGCAAAGTGCTTTCATGACAACCGTTTTAGATTATTTTCTGTTTTCTAGGCTTGACAATATAGCAGGTGGCTGTAATGTGAGATTTCAGCAGTGTGTGTGTGTGCGCGTGCGTGCGTGCGCGTGTGCTTAGGATCAGGACACTCTGTACCCTTTACTCTTCTTATCTTGCCACCAGGGTGTTATCATCGCAGACTGTCCTGCCACCTTTGTCAGATAAACGTTGACTCTGTGGAGACATAGTTGAGCTGAGAGGTCAATCTGGAAAACCCTGGCTGCTATGAGCAGGCTAAAAAATGTAACACAACTTAGATTCTGTTTATTCTTAAATGTTTTTGTCCATTTAGATCAATCTGCAGATGTTTAAAAAAATGTCATGCCATGTGATTATAAGGTATTGTAGTAAATCATGTAAATGCAAAAAAAAAAAAGAATCATGATGTTAGTAAGTGGAAATTTAAAATGTTTTTCAGACCTAGATAATTTCTAGCCATACTTAATAAGAATAGGCTGTATAAAAGATTGACTCTCAGTGATGTTTCCCTTTGGTTTCTGAAGACGTGTTATGAAGATGAACCATGCCGGTGCCCATATAGAGCTGAGGCGGGCCCTAAGCCTCCTGGCAGACAGCTACAATGCATCCACCTGTCAGTCGTCTCCACCACACACCCAATTCTGTAAATGTATGCATATCTCTTAGCCTTACTATAATAATGGCTATATTCAAAAAACACCCCATATACAGTACCATGTGAACTGATGGAAACATTCATAATTGACACCTCGTTCTTTTTTGACCCAGGCTCTAAACATGTTTTTCTTCTGCTTTTAAAATGGGCAGTTTCATTAGGGACTTAATGGGGATCCATTAGCTTTTGCAGCAAGCCTCAAGTGGACACTGAAGGAACTGCAGTTTTTTGGACTTCCACATTAGAATCATTGTCAACACTGGAGGTTGCCGCTTATGAATAACCCACTTGTTTGACTGTCCCCCATATATATATATAATATCAAACCCAAAACATGTATTTTATTTCTTGGCGTATGTCATTCATGAGAGATGGCCTTTTGGTTTGTATGTTAGATTGTACAGCTCTTTGGTCTATTTTTGAGGTTTTTAAATATGCTTTATCAGTAAATGTGGTTTTGGATTCTGATCTCCCTTGAACCCCTGACACACTATGAGTATTTTTTGTACAGCCTTATTGGGCCCAGGCTTAGTAAAAAAAAAAATACAAAATGGTGTATTAACACCTACACTTCTTTAAATAATTAATAGCGTCCTTGAGCTAAAGTTCTGCCTCCTAACACTCTACTTCATCAAAAACGCCACATAAGAGCTCCAAGTACAGCTGAAAGCAGAAACCTAACAGCCCTGATCTCATGCTCAAGGTTGGTGCTGTAAACTGCTTAGAGGAGATAAAAATAGGAAAATAAATAACTATGATAGCAGCAAAACATGCAACCATGTTGACTATTTTACTTTTTAACCAATGGAAAAAATATGAAAATGTCTTTATGAGGACATTAATTAGAAATTATAGTATAAATGAATACTGGAGTTTTGAAACAAGGAGTACATAAAACAAGTGATCTTTAAATAAAGTGTTAGTCAGTGTCAACTGTTTTCTCCCACCCTCTGACACAATTTAATGCAAAAACACATCAAACCATGAAATAAAACCACAGAGCCATGTCATTGGACTTCTAACAACGAAGTGAAAGCTGTTTACATACTGATATTCAAAATGGCACACAGAGCATGCCAGGGGTATTATTGTCACCTGAGTTAACAGTATTAAAAATACTGTTATTTTATTGTTGGTTTGCTATTTTGTTGACGTGCTGTGAACTTGATTGCCTGCAGAGGACCGGGACAGGAGGGGGTGTGTCAGCAGTGGTCAAGCAGTGCAGTGTAGCTTTGTGAGGAGGTGATACTGGCTGTTGCCACACCTACTGATAATGTTATCTCACCTTGGTCTCATCCTGTGTTTAGCATGTCGAAAGTTCTGATTCTGAATGTGTTAAAGCTGCCTTACATGATTGGTCAGTCAAGTACATTTATATTCTTTCTCCATTCCAAGCCCCTGATTCATTAAAATACAAACCCTGCTGATTTGCATATATAAAAGGACAGTTTTGCTTCTTCAGGAAATTGAGTGGAATCAAATGGACTGTATACAAAGGTGGACAATATGACAGCTCCCGAAATCAAAACCATAGACTGTATAAAACATGGACGTCGTTGCAATGAAGTCACCCACTGGTTTCTGAAGAGGCGTTTTGAAGCCCAACAACAGGGGTTGCCATATTGGAAATGCTGAATCTGCCTAACCTTTGATCAATCTAGTAACAGACGTGGAGTCAGAGTGGTCAGTCAAGCGAGTAACACTACTAAATATGCAAATGTATTAATAACTCTTCTGCTTAATAGAATAAAAATAAAAGACCCCCCTGTACAGTTTACCAATAAAGAAGTTAGATATTGATACCAAATATCAGGCGGTAAACATCTCTCTTAAAATGGGTATTTTAGTATGGGACCTATATGGTGCTTCCTTGGCTTTTGCAGCCAGCCTCAAGTGGACACTCAGTAGAACTATAGTTTTTAAACATTAAACATTCCCATTTAGGAAATTTCATCCTGCATATTTCCATAGATATTCTTGTAGATTGACATGTTTTTAAAAAAAACAAATTCCTTCCTCAAGTTCAAAATCTAGCACAAACTGGAAGGATACATAACATTATTTTTTTAATTTTACCACCTCACAGTGATTTAATGTTCCTTAGGCCCACCCAAGAGTACTTGGATTTTTGTGATCTCGTCCAAAGTACCACTAATTGCTACTTTTAGCTGTAGCGGGTAAAGAAAAGGAATATTTTTATTACTTTTAATATAGCACAGAGACTTGGAACATGGAGTGCATGATGGAAAATACAATTGAATGATGACAGAGGTATCACTTCCTCTCTCTCTCTCTAATGCATACACACACTTAAACACACACACATGCACGCACAGTAACAGAGGAATATGCACGAGCATAGAATAGTAGTAATATCTTTATCCTTTATACAGTACATGCCCATCTGACGATGCAAAGTTTGTCTTACGTCCATTGAATCCACGCTGAATTTTAAACCAATACTTGAAACTTTGCTTCTCTATGCTGTCTGTGTATATACTTCAAAATGTTTGCAAGGAAGACAAACAACTAGGAGCTAAAAGCCCCCCTTCTGAGCCACATGCTGCCATCATTACTTAAACCATGGCCTGGTTCAGCCGCCAGCACTGCACACAGGGTGGTAGACGCTGTGCCTTATGGGGTCTTTTAACTTCACAATTGGTTGTCCCAGTTCTGTCAACTCACCATAGAACAGAGTGTACACAAATCCACACAAGACTGTGTGTGTAAATGTAAATAGAGCTGTGCATCTCTTTGAATGCACCTCTTTATGTACATTTAAATGCTTGTTTTCTTCGCCTTTCTTTCATATTGTTTGCTGAGGGATACCGAGCTCAGTTCAACCTCTGTTTTTGTTTGTAAATAAAATAAGATGCTTCAGTCACTGGTTCAAATCGAGGCCTCGACTAACTTAAAAAAAGGCTTTTACCTTCAAGATGTAGGTTTGGATCATGTGTTTTCTATTTAGATGAGTTTAAGATTCACACCAGGTGCTTGATGTTCATTGTAAACAAGACTACACTAACTTCACTAAAAATACATATTTTCCAAGTTTAAAAAGTTCCAAGTCAAAGTTTTAAAACCATACAATCTTCAAAAAGTACATAAGCTTTAGAAAACTATACTTTCTTCATTCATATTTGAGACAACACTGTCTAAATTGCCCCAATGCAGTGGCAACATTTCGCTTCCAAAATGTTAGCGATGCGTCCGTGCAATTAAGACAGTGTGAGGAGTTTTTAGTGCAATTTGTTTCATGTTTAAAAACAAGAAAGTACCCAACATTGGATGCCAAAGACTTATAATTGTGTTGCCTTGGTATCTTTACAGGAATAGATGTCATTTGATTTTTAATAGTATCATATCTATTTAGAAAATTCTGTGTTTTATCCATATTTGAGGCATTATTTCTGCTACCGACAACTGTGATAAGGGTTTGGAGGTACTTGAAATGAGTTGTGTGTTACGCTCACTACAAATGACCCTTTCACTGTCACAACCACACGTATTGACAGCTGTTGGAAAACCTTGTCGATGCAACCCAATCTGTTAAACAGCCCCTTTTCTTCTTTGCTCTACTTGACAATGACAGGCCTATTGAGTGGGGGGTCCACAAGTATTGATGCACAACGGGTTGTTTATAGGTGTTTCTGCGTCCATGTGTGACTGAATGTGTGTCTGGAAAGGAGGCTTATGCACATTCCCCTGGATCCCCTGAGAGTTATAAAACAGGATTGGGGTTAATGGGGCTTTATAATATTGGAAAAATGCATATTTCCGTTAATGTAAAACTATCCTCGGTAGGAACTTTCTCTTTTCAGAATACAGCTGTTCCAGCACTCCTGGCTCTACTGTGTGAGATAAACACACTGTAATTTAAAAGGGAGACACACAGCAGTGATTTAACTGTAATTAAAGTAAACACTGCCCAGGTGCGCAGCATGAATCAAAGGCTTAAAATGTGCTCCCATTCAGGAGCAATCCAGTCTGACCTTACAGCTCATTTCCCTACACCTTGGCAGTCTGTGAAGGCTCAATTCATGCACACAAACACAAACACGAACACAAACACAAACACACACTGCGCTGCTAATTGAGTTGTTGTAGAATCCTATTAAAACTCACCCACCACTTTTTGAGAATTTGAAATAGGAGGAACCATTGGGGGCATTTTTAACTTGCAGCATTTTTCTTTGGGCTTAATGAGCATGTTAACAGAGGCATGACAGAGGGGGTAGGGAGTTATGGGCTAAATTCCAGTTGGCTTTCATGGGCTCATTTGACCTTGTATTGTCTTGTAAATAAGTGATCGCCTAGCCCAGCTGGTTAATAAAAGCTGGACAGTGGCTGGCACTGGTTTGCCTCCCCTCCCTGCACCATTCATCGATCCCCTGTTGCCGTGGTACAGTCCATTTGCTTGGCCTTTTAAAACACAAGTGCTGGGAAAAATAAATCTCAGACACAAATTTTCCCTTCCTTCTCTCTTCATACTTCAACCTCTCTTGATGAAACCTTCTCACTCAGTGGTAAACATAAGACTTATTTTATTATAATGTTTTCAACTCATGAACGTAAAAAAAAGGAAGTTGGTAAAACAATCCATGCACATTACAGTGCACTTGTGTCTATGAGAACCTTCCAAGCCTTGAATGTTGCTTGTGCATATCCCAACTGTTGCAGCTGCTTTGACTCTTCATGCCAGCTCCTCTTTCCTATATCATTACGCTGGCTCCTGACTGAGATTGGATGCAATAATAAGGCAAGTTGTCATTGCATGATTTGGCTGCTGAAAAGCTTATTTGGGCAAGAGATGCACTTCTGCAGCCAAAAAACAATTGAATGTTGGAAGCGTCCATTGTTTGGCCTTCTGTGCTATTAACCCGCACTAAATAGAGATTAACAGGCGGAGTGCGAGCAAGCCGCAGCTGCCAAGTGCAGCGTGTTCGAAATATGTACACACATGAACCGCCGTATGTGAACATGTGCAAAATCAAAAGTTCAAGCAACATATATCTTCACTGAGAGATGCATCCTATTGCTCCCTATTTTAAATGAACATCCTGCCAAAAATATAATCAGTTGTTAAGTGTTCTGTTGTTTTCCATTAATGGCTGCTGATCGATATGATCCTTTGTACAAAATGAACCACTCTGCAGGCCTAATGAATTTACATTTTCTATTTATAATAAGCCATTAAGTAAATGCTACTGGCACAGGAAAGCAATAAATAACACTTATTTTTGCAGCTCTTTCACCGTCGTATACTCGCTGTATGATCAATTACATACATAATCAGTAATAGTTTAAAGCTATTATGAACATTTATGGACATAGGGTTGGATGGTGGATAAGACGGATCAAAGTGTCACATTCTGTGTTTTCACTGGCTATCACATTTTATATAGTCTAACAACTACTAGAAAAAGCACATCATGCCAGCCTTGTGTTGGTCTATCAAATTAAGCACTTGCCAGTCAATTTATCAGTCTTAGTTATAATCTTGTGTTTTGTACTTTGGTGTCGGGCTATCCTTTTGTTCACAAGAGGATTAAGGATTATCTCTTTAATAAATATCTTTTTATTTTGAATTTAGGGATAAAAGTGTTCTCTGTTACACACCAATTACACTCGCTGCCTTTGGCTATTCTATTCTGAATACTAGACTGTGGCTTTTATGGCTTCATTTATTTTAAAGTGTGCCTTCATGGCTTGAAAACCTTTATTTCATAGCAATTAGGGTGTAGGAATCGGACAGCCAGTGGCTCCTGTGATGATAATCAAACCAAAGCAACCCTGATTTAGCCTCACATATTGTCCTCTTGTGAGCCGTTCAATACCTGCCCGGCTCTGTGTGAAGGCTAAGCAGCAGAGGTGGGTCACAGATTAACGAATCCAGTTACCAAACACTCGAGAAAGTGCAGGAGTTCAAACAGTTATTGGCACCAGTCGGGAGGTATCAGAGGTCTGTGTGAAATATAATCCTTAATCAGGTTGAATAATAGGCTTGGGACCATTAAATAACTTCTTACATATTTAAATTGACTTGTCTGTTTTTGTTGATATCCAAAACATTCACCTTTCATTCTAGACTAAGACATGGACGCAGTCTCAGTGACGTCCCCCATGGGTTTTAAATGAAGAGTTTGCTATGTCAGTTGCCATATTGGAGATTGATCCCCGTGTGCTACACGCTTAAGATGTCGCCTTTTACGCAGTCAAAATAGGGCCCAGTGAGTTGGAGCAGAGACAGGCCTTAAGCCTCCTGGCAATGCACCATCAGATCAGATTTGACATACCCCTAATTATGCATCATTTATAGCCTTGATATTTTTGTACCAGTCTGTAATCATATTCATTTCTGCTGTCAAAGTGCACGTTTTAACATGCTTGTTAATAGGACTTCCTTAAGCTATCCTCAAGTGGACACCTAAGAAACTTTTTGGGGGCGCCGGTGGCCCAGTGGTTAGGTTGCACGCCCCATTTTTCAACATCGGAGGTTGCTTCTTGTATATGAACTATTATTTTCATCCTCTTTTAATTTAGTGGGCCAATTAATTGACGTCAGTGTTGTCAATTGTTGATCAGGAAAAAAACCTTTTCTCCTCCACCCCATGTCCACCTTTTTTTATCCCATGCTTGCAAAGATCATAATTCAGGATGTCTGTATTGACTATCCAACTCAGTATCCAAGGGAGAAAAAGATAGTGTATGTTTTTCGGTAAATGGTTGTATCCCTGGTCATTTCACCTCTACGGTGCAACATCGATCCTGTCCATCTTCTCTTTACTTCACCCGAGGCACTACCAGACTTAAATGATCAATACTGGATCCTTCTGATGCAACATTACATGCAGGCTTTCCCCTCTTTTTTCCCCCTCTGCATGTGTGATGGGCAGTCTGTTGGGCTCTTACTCGCACATTGAAGCACTGAGGCAACACTTCTCTGAAGCCACATCCAATTTAGTAGAACAGCCACACTTTGCATGCTTTCCGTTTGGAGCCGCCATCAAACACAGTATTTCAGTCTCTTTAAAATAGTACAAGACATAAACACATTTTAGCTGCTTCCTTGTGTCTTTTGAGGGAGCTCCCAGTCAAACATCTTTGGCTCACTTTAAGTGGAAAAAAAAGTATGTTTGCTTACTCAGCTCAAACAAGTGCTGCTTCATTCCAGCATTGATTTGGGGGATGTTTCGTATGACTAGGGGAGTATAATGTGTGTTTATATATTTGTGGGTATTTGGGCTTTTTCAGTCTTTTGGCTGGGAGCTGAAATGGACCGGGTTTGTTTCTGTCTGGACAGATAAGAGGAAGCCGCTTACATCCTTCTGTTATCACTCTGCTCAGGGCTAATATCCCTTTTATTTTTTCCCTCGTTCTCTCATCATCACCCTTTGTTGTTGGTGGACTGGGAAGACATTCAACAACTTATCAGCTGTCTCTTTCTTTCTTGTCCTTCATCTACTTTTCTTTCTTTCTTCTTATTTTTTTCCCCCTCTGCAGCTTTCTTAAGATCAAAGTATTTCAAGTCACCAGACTATGGCTTCAAGTGGAAACAGATTGTCAACAATCATGTATTCTCAGAAGCAAGAGCAATTCATGATTAGAACAAAGAACAACATTTAACATTTTTTAAGACTTCTGTGTTGTTGCTTCCTATCTCCATATGCATACAAAACAGAAAGATTACACTGCAAGGCATCAGTACCCAGGCACCCCCCTCCCCCCCCCTGCACATATTTATGCACAGACTAAGAATGATTTGAGTCTTCTGATTGGGGCAGAAGGTGAAATGGCAATAACATGCTACACTTAAATTTTCAATAACCTTATTTCCTTTTTTGCTCCCCCTCTTGATGACTTTCGGTTGGCTTGGATGCCCTTCCTGATGTATTTCCTGGACAGATAGATTGATTTCTGTCACAATCTGTGACGTGCTCAGCCTGTCATATGAGAAATGCAAATTTAAGGCTGCAACCCCACCTTAACTAGGAAAAATAAGTGCAAAGCACACAAGTATGGACAAGTGCCGTTTTGTTAATAAAGGGCACTGGATTTCCACTCCATCAAACATAGAGAGAAGAAAGTATCCTTAAAGATGTTAAACATAAATTAATTAGATAATGTGTACCATGCGCCTGATAGTCCATCAGCGTCCATCAGCATTCTTTAAAAATTGATTCAATATAGTACTGATTCATTTCTGTGTAAATACATGTACTTCCTTTTTGAGGGGCGCCAACTAAATGAAAGTCTGACCTGAGGCTTCTTTCTTATTGGATGTCTCAAGTTTCCCACAAGGTTCCTAGAGATAGATACATTGATACTTTATTGATCCCGACGGCACCCAGAGCTGCGCACAAGACACTCCAACTTTCATTGGCAGTAAGTTGGTATTGTTCTACTGATTTGTCCTCTGTAGTTGGACAACTGAAGTGTTTCTTTACCAATAAACTTTAATCACACACCATCGTTAATATAACTATAGTTGCACAACCGTCACTACTGAGCTTCAGATAACTGAGTGACCAATCTCTTAACTTAAGAAATATTTCTTAAATTGAATTAATCATTTTCATGATGCTAATCTGTTAGTCTGTTAAAAGCAATTGCACTTACAGTGTTAGCATCAAGCTTACAAACTAAGATGAACATGTCGGTCCATCAGTGAGAAATAAAAAAATATGAATAAAATTGGAGAAAAATGCACAAACCACCACTGGTATGGACATATCAATTCACTGAAGGCTCAGAAAGTTGACGCACAATGTCCTTAACAAGTATATCACACAGAAATACACACCTTAATCATGAGGCCTTTCTGGTTGTTTTAAATTCAGGCATTACTCATTTCAAACAGACCTCGTATTGAGAAACATGAGCACTGAACAATGTCAGAGGACTGCTCTGTCAATGTTTTATGAGTGTGTTGAGGTTGCCTTATATGTTTTACACAGTTCAAGGACCAGCTCCTTGAAATAGTGTACTTTACTGGCCTGTAAACTGTCAGAGTGATAATATATAAACACATATATGTCCACTCAGTCGCTCAGACACTGTTGTTAAAATAACATATACAGCAGGTCCATTTTTATACAGGATATCGATACCTTTAAATACAACTATTTGATAATGAGTAACATTTAATTTCAGCTTTGACTGTCAGTTTTTTGCTAGGTGTTAATGAACCTGCTTTATTTTGCTGCTCTTGCGTCAGTGCCATCCAGTTTCCATAGCGATCTCTACCTGAACGTGATGGGGCCTGTATTTATCACAATCACTCACAAATTAATTTCATGGACTCTACTTTTGGAGATTGACAATTATGACAAAAAATTGCTTTGGGGTTTACAAATGAGGGAAGCAGTAGACTGGAATATTTCATCAATTTATTACTAAAGAAATTTAAAAGTAAAAAAAGTAAAAGAACTGTCGAGGGAGCATGAATAATAGAGCTGCCCAAAGAGGCAGGAGAGGCAAAAAATGCACAAGGTAGAAAATGAAGGAGGAGCATGTTTTTTCATTGACGTCATTCTGACCTCATGTTTACCAGCTGAAAATGCAGCCAGCATCTTTACACATGCACTAAAGTCAGTTCAGGTACAGCTCAAGTCGAAGACAATTTGTATGTAAACCTTTTCAAAGATTTTAAGTTCTCAGAGAGAGATGTTTATTTCATTACATGATTATCTTTAAGGTGGCAATCTGCATTAGAATACAGTTTGTCTGACTGCTGTGTCACCATCGTGAATACTTTAACAACTATGAATGGAAGTGTTAACTTGACACTTGTTGTGGTTGCTCAGATAAATTTAGACAAATCAGCATTATAAACTACAGTCTTTATATTTTATTTATACCACACACCCACATACATATCAGGTGCTGCAGCTTAAAATCTCAGCCTCACATCGAGGTAAATACTGTAACATGATTTAACAACACAGGGTTCCACATTCTAATAAGGTTGTGGCTTTTTAATGCTATGAAAACATAGATCACAGTGTATACAAACAGTTACACGTGCAATTGAATAAACTACACACACAAAATAATATATCTACATCTAAAGGTACAGTAAGTGCAAGTGGATTAGAGGAAGGGGCCGTTAGTGAACCTGGAATAAATCTATCAAAAGTTAGATTTGTTCCTCTCACTCATAATTGTCATGGTAAAGGGAGAATTGGTCGTATAATTGGACATGATTCTTAAATCTTATATCTTAAACAACAACTTTTAGTTATTGAAAGTTGCCATCATGCAAGAATGTTGAACCTTGATTAAAGTCAAGTAAAATCAAACAATATCATTACTTTTTTTGATACCTCTGCAACAAAAATAGAGGTCCTAGACACCCAATATTGTGTCATTTATTGTTTCTATTTACCAATTTATGCAACACTTCAGTGTCTAAATTGCACAAATACATTGGCAACGTTGGGATTGGTGCAATCATTTGTGCACAAATCCAGACGTTGCCAATGCAATTTTTAATTGACTCATTCTTCTTGTATGGTCCTTTCTTATGAAATAAGACATCATTTGAAGCTTTTAATGTTTCATTTATGTAACGGAGATGTGGTGACATTAATATCACAGGGTTGACTGAGGCCATTGTGGAGGGGCCCAATGTGATATCTGTTTATGGGGCTCAGAAATCCTGGAGGTTGTAAGATGCCCCAAAGTATGCTGCTTGTCTTCACATCCACCTTCAAAAGCATCTGGTCCTTCAGAACGTGGATCACATGAAAACCATTGATCCTCAACGTGATGCCTTTCATCCTAAACCATCATGCTGGATACTAAGTCCACGGTCGATGGCTTTACATGGGGCACACGTTATGTTTATCTGATTGACAACTTGAAAGGTTGCAGGGATTTAGTGTATACACAAGCATTCCTGAACACACACACACACACACACACACACACACACACAATCACACCCAGAAGCATGCCTGGTTGTTTCTCTTTCAAAGACTGTGTGACCTCCTGGATAAACAAATGTTAGCCATCAAACTAAGTGGTTTACTGCTTAAATCCTAAAGGTTAGTTGTTGCTAGTTACAGTCTCCTTTTGTCCATGGTCTTCTTTTTACCTCTTGAAGGCCTATTTGATAATGAAAGAGGCGAAAGTAGCTGCAAGGAAAGAAATGTGTATTTGCCACATTTAAAAAAGCAATGTGAACAGCCAAACAAAAAAATGGCTTGCCGTGTGAACACAGTCTTACAGCTTGCCTAACAGCATGCAAGTGACAGCGACAAAACCAGCTTTTTTTGTGTTACCCTATTAGAATCGAGTGTCCTGACAGCATGCGCGCGATGCAACATTTTTACTCATGACGCCCCGTTTCTATATTCCTCTCTGTCTCTTGCATAGACTGACGAGGAAGGAGGGGGATCTACAAGGCACTGGCACTCGCTTCTCATACAGAACTTGTCATACAAAGCGGAGATAGTGGTGCATCAATAATCCACATCCGTGATTGAAATGTTGTTCTTTGACTTGTGTCAACACCGGAGACAAACTTTGTCCAGCTCACCGCGAGCTTCTGTTACTGTAAATAGCCCTCATGCAAGATATTCTTCTCAGTTCCCAAGGCCACCGTACGCTCTGTGAGAAATAGAAACATTATTATTTACAGACTATGTCAGGGTTGTCACAAGATACCAACATTTTAAACTTAAGTGCGATTAAAACAAAATTAAACAATCTCCATGGATGGAAGTCCTGTGCACTCAATTATCTATCGTTTCTTTTATTGATTAACAAAATGATCTTCTCAAAAACTCCTACAAACTGTCTAAGTTAGAGAAAAACATTGGCAATGTTTTAGTACCCAAATGTTTCCAATGCTTTGCGCAATTCATGTTTTTTGTTGTTCCCCCCATAAAAGGGTATGGACCCATGTTTAAATATTTCATCACGGGCACCGGGAGCCTAGTGGTTAGTGCGAGGCGCCCCATGTAAAGAGGCTATAGTCCAAGCAGGTGACCTGGGCTTGAATCTGTGGATCCTTTCTTGCATGTCATTCCCCACTCTCTTTCTCTTTCTGACTCTATCCACTGTCCTATCTCTCAATGAAGGCATTCAAAGCCCCAAAAATAAATCTTAAAGAAAAATGTTTTATTCCATCACCAATAATCATCAATAGTCCAGTTGAACTGACCTGTGATGGACCACCGCTGCTCTCTCTTTCACTTGTGGTAACTTTGAGATCAAACATGACTAAAGATTTGTAGTATTTAACAAAAACCATTGGTACATTTTGATACCATTGATCATTTAAATAAAGGAGATTATATGGTTTTAAACACGAGGTATCAAAAAGGTACTTGGGTATTTTATCAATCTTTAACTGTATGTTCAGTGCTGTAAAAGAGCGCAAAACAGTGAAAGAATCCAAATTCAGCAACATCTTTCTTCCAACCTATCTCACCCACTCATTTCCATCGTGAGATAATTGGACACGAGCCAGTTCAACAACAGACTGATTCACTTCTGTTAATTACACTTTGAGTCCAACACAGTACCTCAGAAAAATATTGACCATGCTGCAAAAAGTGACTGGTCGATAATGGGCCGAATAAAATCAACATGCTGAGGCCATATGGGCTGAAGATACCATCTGGCTCTATTTGCATTCGAATTATGAGAGAATGTACTCTCTATAGGATTATAGTCTCTGCCAAATCCATTACAAAAACTGTATTGTGTTTGGTTTAATTGTGTCTCTTGCATTTTTTTTTTTGGTCTAAGAGAGCGGCCTTAAATCTGAACATTTATATCTACCAGCTGAATACTAACACTGGGATGTGCAAATTATGAATTTATTGTCATGTGAGCTACTAACCTACTAGTGTGTGAGTGGGTAAGTGTGACCTGCAGTGGAAAAGCACTTTGTGTAGTCAGAAGACTAGAAAAGCACTATACAAGGTCAAGTCCATTTACCATTTATTTGTATATACAGTATATATTATATTTTAATGCAAGACACTAATTAGCCTCTGTGCTAAAAATGTAAATTGTTAATTGTCATCCACATCTCAAGTTTTCACGAGCAAAAAATTCAACATTAAAATTGTAAAAGTTTTGTTGTGAATCGTGTGTGTGTGTGTGTGTGTGTGTGTGTGTGTGTGTGTGTGTGTGTGTGTGCGTGTGTATGTGTGTGTGTGTGCGTGCGTGTGTGTGCGTGTGAGTGTGTGTGTGTGTGAGAGAATTCCTTTTTGCACCAAACTAGCTTGTGTAAGTGGTTGCCACCACAAAGAAGCCAAAAAACATGGTCCTCCAAAGACTGAGATACATGTGTGTGTGTGTGTGTGTGTGTGTGTGTGCGTGCGTGCGTGCGTGCGTGCGTGTGCGTGTGCGTGCGTGTGCGTGTGCGTGTGCGTGCGTGTGCGCGTGTGTGTGTGTGTTTGTGTGTGTGTTTTGGAAAAGGGCTGTCAGCTAAACAGAAACATGCTTTGAACTTCTGTCATTTTCTGTTTCAGTGAATGTAGATCAGATTACTGATTTGAAATTTTAGAATCGTAATCCTGGTTATGAAACATCTAACATATTTGTGTCTTTTTGTCTCTCCTCTCCCTTTCTCCCAATTCTTCTGTTCCTGTCCCATTGCTGCCTGGTTTTTCTCCAACAAGGTAAGAGCAAAGTGTCCATATATGTCCTGCAAAAGTTACAAGAGTCAGTCACATCACACTGCAAGTACCGACATTAAACTTGACGGTGCTACCCCCCCCCCCCCCCCCCCCCCCCCCCCAACCCGTCTCCCTTCCACACACCAAAGCCAAGATATCTGTAGCAGTCTGCACAAACAAGCAAGAAATCAAAGCACTCACACTCTCTACCCTGTCTTCAGAGTGCGGTGCTTAGAAAACATTTTATCTCCTCTGTTTGAGGTAATGACTAGGCCATTACTGTGCCTGCTGGGATTTGAGCCTCTTAATTTCTTCTTTCCCTGGGAGGGAAGACATTTTGTGCCATGTGGCAACCATTTTAAAAATGCTGATACCATGTCTGGACAATATGATTCTTATTTTTAGCTATGCAGTATATGGTGAATCAAGGGACCAGTTTGAGGTGTTTCTCCTCTCCCCTATTGAAAGGTAATCTCTCTCCGTTTGAGCAGACAGAGCTGATAGTCATCGGTGACGTATTCACGGGCCTCTGAGGGACATGATACAGCATAAAGAATGGCCTTTAGAGGCTGGCTCACTGTCAATGCAGAGGCTTTTGAATAGGCTCAGTCATGTAACAGCTCAGACTTGGTTTTGTCTCTTTTGAACGTATTCAAAACCGGCTGTATTGCCTGAGAAATCCTTATTCAAAGACCTGTTCAAAAACATGACTTGTTTATAAGTTGTGGGTCTTATATTATTAACTTAAAATAGAACTTCAGACGCACTAGAGTGTCTCTTTGACTTCTGCCTGTGAACCAGATTGGAAACAGAAAAAGCAAAGGGCTCTCTCTGCTCTGCTCTCTGCTGTGTTCTCACCCAGCTCTAACTTCTCCCGCATATTCTGTTTTTGAAGTTTTACAAAGGTCGGGATTGTGTCTACACAGCATGCACTCATTATTTCAAAGCAATGGACTACAAGATATTAGAATCCTGAAGTGTGAATGCCATCCCTATTCTCCCCTCCAGGCTGTTGCATTTAACCACTGAGACATTAAGCATCACTTAACTCTATTAAAAAAGTCTTTTCACACATATTACTCACATGCCCTCAAAAGGCAGAGTGATGAGGATGATGAGGTTGACTTCCTTTTGTATTATTTCATTCAGTGGACTTTTAAAAACATCTACCAAGGCTCGCTTATATTCCATGCTCTTTTGCATTCGCTCTTCTGTGTGTTCTTTGAGTCATTGTGTTTTGTTTTACTCTATTGGGCCTGCCATTGCCCTACCCTTCTGCTGTTTGGTGCTCAACAGTCTTGTTTGTGAAACACTTAATTAAATTTTAAAAAACTCTTCAGTCTACACAGTTTATTTTTTACCTGTGTGATCGATGGTTGTCTATTTATTTTATCATGACCATACCTAGCTGCATACAGCTACAAAGAGTGGAGCAAAGGCATGCACACTGGACTGTTTTACAGGCAGTCAAAATAATTTGTTTGGGTTGCAGTTACCCTTTGATGTGTTTAAATAAAAGATTAGCCCTTAGGTTCTAAAACACATGTAAACAATCCACTGCAACCCATTAATCAGCTCTGTTGGCTGAACCTAAAACCCAAAGCTTTGATTTTTTTTTCTCTTCTTCATCTATAATAAGGATAAAACATGTCATTACCTTCTGTTTCTTCTCTTGTGAAGCAAACATCATGTAGAGGCACACATAGGCACAAGTACACACACACACACACACACACACACACACACACACACACACACACACACACACACACACACACACACACGCACAAGCACACGCACACACACACACGCACATAACACACACATCTTTCCATCCCAATAGGTCACCCACCTGCTGTGCTACATCTGATATTCTGGCACTTTCTCTTTTTCCTCTGATTAGCTTGGAAGGAAGTGGCTGAAGGCCAGCGCTACTGTACTGTTTGTGTGTGTCTGTGTACGTTTGTGTGTGTGTGTTTGAGTGTTTGAGTATGATACTAAAAATTCTCCCTCCGCTGTGTTATTTTCGTTTCCTGCTGGGAGAGATTTTGGGAGGTGCACACATAAAAGGGATTTGCAAAGGTTCCAAAAAACAACAGACTTGCACAGCCATATCACACACGAACGCACACACACACACACACACACACACACACACACACACACACACACACACACACACACTCGCCTCTTCGTGATATGAGACAGGTTCTGATTTCATAAGATAATCATCTGCAATAATTATCGTTGATGAACAAACTGAATGAAGCACGGTGCGAGAAAATAATTTGTTATTCAAAATGCAGATACTACATTCCTTAATAATCAGATGCAGGTCACACTTTACAGCTGTGTTGTCATGCAAAGTTCAAAGTGCAATAATCCGTGCATTTGCAGCAAAAGTTTTTTTTAAATAACCTATAACTTTCACAGAGTTGTCGCTTGATGAGAGCAGGGCAGACAGCGACCTTTGGTCAATTAATACACAGATAATCTCATTAGGCCTTCGGTTAATCTTCACTGACAGGTCGTGGCTCGTAGCCCGGAAACAGTCAACAAAATTAGAGGCACACTTTGAAAGTCAAAATGTGAACGTATCCCAACTTTAAAAAGAACCTGTAGAAAAAAAACAAAAAACATAAAAAGGTTAATATGATGTTAGGTGACCTGAGTTTCATCACACATAAACAACACTTTACTGTGCATTTTCACACCCACACCCACACACAGGATGAAAACAGGCAAAGGTGTGCGTTTATTGACGTCTTTATGACGCTCAATTCTTGTTACTTTGTACTTTCAAATCTCTGTTGGTCCTTCAAATTGAGTGTGAGGCGTTTTAAATCCTTATTTAGTCTAAAATGAAGAACTTAAAGCCTCAGTCTGCTGCCAAAAAGAGGCACTGACAGAGCCACTTTCTGGCAGTGTTACACTGCAGAAAGCAGATTAGGCTGCTGTAAATGAATAACCCTAAAAACATTAGGGGGAGTTTAACAGGAGAACGCTCCACTAAAAGAAGATTAAAGCTATTGATGTTTGTGCACAATGAGAACCTTGAGCCAATACTTTGACTCACATGTTCATCTGTTGTACGACTAAGCTTCAAGATATCTCCTTCTGTGGGGGGGCATGACATTTAATAACAAAACCAGCCGCCTACAAACAAAAATAGTTCTATTACACTATGCATGGTATCCACTTTTTCTTATATCTTTCATATTTAGTGACATCAGAGCCATAAAAAAAAGAATAGAGCAACGCCTGCGAGCTAGTGAAGGCAGGCATCTCAAGCCGCACTGATTCACACTTAACATGCATCGTTCTCCACGATGAAACACATCCTCTTAACTGCCAGTCTGTTAAAGCTGCTTGACTTCTGGTGTGTCCCTCTGCTCTGTCATTGCAGCTCAGCCCTTCACCAGTACTTCATTAGTTCATCACTCATAATTTCAGCCCCTAGTATATTGCAAGACCACACTGTGCGACAGGGCTCTCATAATGTTGGGAACACCATGCATGTACACTGTGCAACGAGGTACCTGGAAATCGTAGGCTGCGGGGCAACATGCAGCGGCTTAGGTTGCCATGGTGGTCAGCATACAGCGAGTTCTTGCCATAAAAGCGTTCATGTGTAGAAAAACAAAAAGAACAAGAAGAGGAAAAGAAAGATGTGGACAAGGTCATTGCTAAAGAAAACAGGTCATTGTTGAGCATGCGCTTTCATGCTGCATTTCTATTGGTTGGTAATTGACGTCGATCAGAATCATTCACATTGTTTGTTGATCTTCCTACATTTCTGACACCGACAGATATTTGTCGCAGGCTATCTTTGATCTCAAGACAGAAAGATCGGTCATCTTTGATCGTCTCTCACAGGGCTACGCAGGACCACCGTTTTGGAACCACAACCACAGATTTTGCCGCAATTGATCAAGTAAAAACGCTTCACTTATTTTTGTTTTACGGAATAAAACAAAAATAATTGTTGTCTGTAAGTTTCAGGTGTATTTTTGTATTAAAATGTATTTTTTTTGCTTTTGTTAAGGGAGCTGTTTTTCTGCTCACTAACAGAACACACACACCCACAGCTGTCTGTCTCAACACTCCAGTGACTCTCTCTGACATCACTGGCTATGCAAAGACAGCAGTTCTTATTCCTCCATGGCCTCACTCTCTTTTATTCTTTGGATGGCTTTATTCTCCCATTTTATTTTCTGCTCCTTCCACCCCTTTTACTTTTTAAAGAATTTCCATTTCCCAGTTGGCCCCGTGGTTGTCCTTAGCTGCGGTTCATATCTTTAATCTTTGCTCTCTGTTGCTCACACTTTTCCTCTCTGTGCTTTGGGGTCCTGGGCAAGTGTGTGTCTGTTGTTTGAAGTGAGAAAAGATGAACAGTGTGACAGAAGACCAGGTCAGTACACAGGGGAGAGAGGGATTCCCTGCTACTGCTTTCCTTAACATAATAAAAACACATGTCTGGAGGCTTTTGCTTCCGGCTGAGATTCCCAACATTGCTTTATGTAAGTTGTTATTTGTAGGCGAAGCATAATCAAAATCATATTCTTTAAATTAGTCATTAAAATAACTTATTGATTATATTTTTCGGAAAATAGTGGATGCTAGATCCTATTTTTCCCTGCTTCTGAGGTTTAAGGAGTACCTCTGATTCTTTTTGATTTTTACCTCTCACTCTAATCAAGTCCTGAAAACATTCAGCTCCTGCTGTGTGAATCAGGGACATCAACTCAATCCATCCTGCAATTAAGCTATTTAATATGTGACTCAGTCCATTTAGTCTGTTCTTCATTCTGTATCCCTTCATTTAAAATTAGTCATGTTTTCTGTTTTAGTCCTGGTGAGTTCAGCATTTTTATAGAAACAGCCACATTATGTGTACATCTCAACAGTTTCAGTTGTACCAGTCAAAGCCTCAAACATCTTCATCAATATCATCATTAAGTCAGAGGTGTTCATGAAAGAGCTGGGTCTTTTTTTCTGAAAGGTGGAAAGGGACTCTACAGCTCAAATGGAGGTGGGTCAAGTTTGGGGGACTACAGAGGAGATTCTAGCTAGACCCTCAGGGGGCCATGTTGTGAAGGTTGGACTAGGCACCTTTCATTGGCTGAGCCTAGTGGGATCGAGGGAGTGTACATCCGGATCAGAGAGTGTAGAAAAGAAGGAGCTGTTTTAACGCTCTATTGTAAAAGAGCTGTATGGTTTTCAATTCGATGTGTGCAGCAGCTGGGAGCCAGTTCTTACAGTAAGTTTCTTCTCATCATTGCTCCTTCAATTTTTGTATTTTCTGGAATTAAGCAAATAGCTACAAACAGTGTACTCCCTGCTTTACCTTCACACTAATTCCAAGTGTACGTGACATGATGTCATTTTTGTAGCACTCTTTGAATCCTCGAGTGCTGGGGAGCAATTTTTGTCTCAAAATGTCATCTTAATAGGGCAACAATTTTGTGTTAACGCAGCCTGACATGTAATTTGACCGGGACCCCCGACCGCTGGAGTGGGTGGAGGACTGACTCACTCTCAGCCTGGTATGTACGAGAAGGATGTGTGAATGTGCTTGTGTGACATTTCCAAGTTAGACTTATTCTATAAACGCTTGGTAGGAAAAAAAAAACAGGGCATGGTAAACATGTTGTTTATCTACAAAATCCCAAAGCCGAAAGCTGGCCCTTAAGGTTGATTGTCAACATGGTCATCCATCCAAACAGTGGATAAAGCTACTCATTTACATTTTTTCTCACAAGCAAATTTCTTGTGGTCATGCAAACAACTCCCCCCCCCCCTCAGAAGCAATAATTAGATGTAGCATGAATTGAGTTTAATGCAATAAAAAACCCTTAGTGTGGAGGTGTTGGTGGATCGGCAGTGTATAAAATCAGAATTTTACAGCTGATATCAAGGCTCCCATCCCAAGTCCAACAGGCTTTTCATGGGTTCTTTAAATTATAACCACCTAAAGTATCTTGTGCTTACCAATTTCTTCAAGTGCAAAGGCTTTTTTCGATTGCAGTGAGGAATTAGCTGCAATGTCATTTAGGTCAGATGGCATGTTGTTCCTCCAATCCGCCCCCCCCTCTCTTCATCTGTCTCACTTTCTCATCTGTCTTTTCAGCCATGTCAAACAGTGACATAGCACAATACACATGTCAGTTCTGATGACTGCAGTGCTCTTTGACACCAGCCCCCTGGTACATGTTCTATAACTTACTTATTGCTAACGTGGCATCAGAGGGGGATATTTTTAGCCAGATGAAAAATCAGCTTTAAAGCATTTTTTTTTATGAGGCTTTAATGAAGGGTACGCACTGAACACAGCTGCTTAAAACTTCACATCATGATAAAGCAGTTTGATGAAAGCCTGTTCAAATGAATTCTGAACGCCTTTGATCTCCATTTATCCACACATCGTACACAAATCTTCGCACTTTGAGCATAAAGTAGGGAATCTGGATGGAAAATGTGGAACTGATGAACAGATGGAAAACAAAGAAACACAGAACACTGTGTCTCATGGCATGTTTTTTTTTTTACAGATTACGGATGTATTTCTCTTCTTTTACTTGTGTCTATTTGTAATCTGACATAAATTCAGATGAGTGGTTGTTCAAGAAGACAAAGTTATGATTTATTCTATTTTTACGAACCCAAACTCTCTCAGCTTGTGTCCCACACAGAACATGTTGGTGTACATATATTATATGTTCTCATGTGCAGTGACCTGTTTCTCTGATCTTTCTCAAGCATAGCATCTTTTCCTAAAGTATAATGCCTAGCCTCTCTGTTGAAAAGGGTGACGCAGAGCACAACAAAGAAACACTCACAGAGGTACCTTATAAAGTGGTCTATTTTGCCAGGAAGTCCTGACCTGCTGTGCTTCCACTTCTGCTCACCATACGTTGGTGTGCCGAGGCTCAAAGCAGCCACAGTGGAAAAAAACTGTTAGTCCTTTTGTTACTGAAATCTGGGATCTAGTTTGAGCATCAGTGGAAACTGGCATGGTCTGTTATTCCATGTACAAAAAAAACAAACAAAAAAAGAGTGAGATTCCACAATCTATTAATGGGATAAAATGCTCAACAGTGTGTTTTTCTTCCCTTTTATTAAATTGATTAAATAAGCTAAAATCTTTAACGATATTGTTTGTCACAGCAATGCCAGCAGATGCTGAAAAACCTTCAAAACATCAACCTGAGACCCTTAGAGAATGACAATAACATTTACTGTTAAAATAGACTCAGTTACTGCATGATTCAAATCCTGGGTGACTTTATAAGTCAATTTCATTTTTATAAGAACAGGCTCCATATTTAAAGACTGATTTTAACAGCATTCCCTGAAAACCAAGTCTTTAGATTGACTTTTGCAAACCAATGTGTTTTACACCGGTTGTTACAAACAACACATTTCAGCCCGAAGTTCTATTTGACAATTACATAAAAACCAATAACTTCATTTGTGAAAGTATTGATATAATGTCAGAAAATCTGTCCACCTTGTTTGGCTCCAACATCTGTGGGATTAAAGCCTTTTTGTAGAAACAGCTTGGTGTGGATAGATAGGGGGACATCAGGTTTGCCATAAAGAGCTACATACAGAAGAGATTTTTCTACCAGCAGGAGACACTTCCTTATATTTTTGTACTATAACCTGAATGCCTGTATTGCCTGACAGTATTATGAGAGAAAACAGACCACGTACAATCTAATATTTGTGTTTTTGCAGCAGAATGAAACAGTGGAGGACCAGGCAAAGTTTGACACTGTGTACATAGTAATGACCACATTCATTTGACAAACTTTGACCAGGGGATGTGCGCAAAATAGCTCCTAAAGCTTTCAGTAAGCAGAAAAGTTTTCTGGAGGGAACCCAGGTCACATTAGAAAGTTGTTTTTGGGTTGAGTTTTTAACAGAAAAGCGCTGAATGTGCATGTAGGCACAAAGTGTACAGCGGTGTGACTCTTACTCATGGGCACATGAGCACACACTCAGCTGACCGCTAGACTGGTGAGCCAGGGGAACAAGGGCAAAGAAACCAGAGACAAAAACCCCCAACAGCAGGTGCTGAATAATGTACTAGACAAAGGCAGATGCACACACACACACACGTACCTGCCTACACCTGTTTTTTTGGGGGTCTAGGGGGCATGAGGCTGGCATAAGGCCGGCTGAGCCTGTCAGAAGTAATCAGAGCATTTGGCTGAGGGCTGGCATTTACAGCTGATTTGTCAGGATCGGCGGGCCCATGGGGTTCAGCCAATAATAAACCTCCACCTGTGGTGATGGATCACCTGTGACACAGCTGGCCACACGGGGGGAGATATGGCCAGTGGCATGCTTTGAGACAAGACAGGACCAGACACAGGAAGGAAGGGAGGGAGGGAGAGAAAAGCGGCAGAGAAAACAGTTTCCCCTCCCGTTTTGTAAAGAACACCGCTCTTTACTAGGGGACAGAAACCCCAGCTAGCTCTGCCTGGGGAAAATGTGGATTTACATTTAATCCAGGGATTCAGAAGTGCAAATTATGTTTCACTATCCATTACATTTTTTCTGAATCACAACAACCAGCTCGTGAGCTATTTTAGAGTTGAGTAAACGCAGTAGCCAAGTACTTTGTTTAAATCTACATTAAATTTGACTGCTATAACCATAATTAATGTACTCTGAGATATTCAAGTTGTGTGTAAATTAAAGTTTATGACAGTGTTGCTGATGAGTATTACTTGTGTTTAATTAGTTGCAGCTATTAAGCATAACTGTTGAAGCTGTGAGCTAAGATTAGTTATCGTACACCCAGTGATCATCCACCTGTCATTTCAACAGAAGTACCATTAGAGATCTACAAAAAGGGAGAAATAGACAGCTTTTTTTTACTGAGCTTTTTTTTTAAAGTTTGTTTACACTCTAATGACTAGCTTAATTTGGGGGGTTTTGACAGGTAAAGGAAGGTGACTTTAGGCAAGCTCCGAGACAAGGCATAACGAGACAGGGAGGGAGAAAGAGGTGCGTGGGATGTTTGCTTAGTTGGAGACGGAGTGAGGAGGGGTGAGGATGAGAGAAAGGGAAGGAGGAGAGAGAGCTGTGCAGCATTATGTGAGGAATACAAAATAATTTTAAGGCATACTTACAGAAATGTTGAAAGAACAGTACATGCAGAAGAGTATACATATACATAGACAATGCATAGCAACGTGCATGATAAGGAGTTCATGTGTGTATGATGGGTCACTGTCTAAGGTCAGAGAATAACAACATTGTGGAGATGCTTTCCAAGTGTTACAAAAATAAGCTTTTAACTGTTCCCTATACTTCAGTGCATTTTAATTTTTATGCATTCAATGCTACAACATCAGATTTCCACTGCATAAAACTTGACATTATGTCAGTTCTGTGTTAACTGTGGTTCATCTGGGTTTAAAGCTTTGTCTCATTGGTAGATTCCGTATTCTCTCAGTTGGAAGGACAGAGGTTAGATCCAGTTACCCCTGCCCACATTCACAAGTGTCCTTTGGCAAGACAATCAACCCCAAACTACTCCTGGTGACGTTTACTTTGGTGTGAGAATGAATGGGATCAGTTTATAGTGCCGATGGACACATTGCATAGCGTCCTCTGCCGTCCGTGTATGAATGTAGTGTGAATGGAATGAATGTGACATGTAGTGTAAACGTTGCTTTGAGTAATTAGAAGATTGGAAATTGTTACCATTTACATTAAGCTACAGTTAAACTGGGAATCCACAGGGCACATCTTTATACTTTTATTCTCCACCACGCAAATTAAAATCCCAAGTGGGAGAGTTTTAGAAATGAAACATCTCGCCTGGCCTATTTGATGACTTTACTCACATCTGGTTGATTTGGTATTTTCTCTCCATTATATGCTTTCACCATTCCCCCTTTGTCATGAAATGTTGATGGATTGTTTCGACATACAACCGAGAGTCAGCACAGGAACCGTATCTAAAAAACAAACTCATCTATGTGCAGCTTGGCATGGGCATAGAGGGGGCTCTGTCAAAAATAGACATGGAACTCTTCTGCAATGAAACTCTCATGGGAACATAATCATTAACTAGTATGCACATGATTAGCGACTGTGGACATGCTGCAGCTTGGAACTTGACATAGCTGTCCCTTGAGGAAATTAGGCTATGTATACTCAGCTTATCATAAATGGGATGTTGGTCCAAAGTTGACAAATCCTGACCCAAGAAGATGACTACATCATTTCTCTAGACAATATGATCATACACTTAAAGTCCGTTGAGCTTGGGACCAGTTCTCCATCTCTTACCATGCTTGCTTCAGTTTCTCACATTGGTATCCTGGCTGCACACACACATGCATACAAGCAGAAACCCGTACTCGAGCAAACACTCAAGCTCAAAACTTTCACTTAGCTCAGTGCCTTGTCAGTCTTTCAGTGTCTTATTTTAAGTAGCAGTCATCAATTATAGATGTGCTGAGGGGAATAATTGATGGGACACACAGCTTCCTCTAATGCTGCTTAGTTTGACGGATGAAGGGACAGCAGGAACTCCTTGGCAAAATCGTCCTCTGAACGCCCACACACACTCATATACACACACACTTAGTTTGATGGATGGGTGAACAGCAGGAAGTCCACGGTTGGATCTTTTTCATCACTTTAACAGCAGTTATTATCTTCATCATTTAGAGCAGCGGTCCCCAACCTTTTTTGCGCCACGGACCGGTTTAATGTTAGACAATATTTTCACGGACGGGCCTTTAAGGTGTGGCGGATAAATACACAAAATAAAATGATACGACCGGCATAAAAACTGTGGTATTTTCTAAATATAATAATAAACGTGAATCCACTGTGTACTCTTATGCAACTTTATTAGCAGCGCCCTCGTAACATCGCGCCAACAACATAACATGAGTAACATCCTCTCTGCCCCTAACACTCTCTGGTCGCTATGGTAACGTTTAAACATGCCTTCAAAATAAGACACAACACAAAAACAAATATAAAGTGCATGAAAAATACAACTCACCATATCGCTAAATCAGTGGGAGCCCTGAGCTTGTTTCTCTGCAATGAGACGGTCCCATCTAGGAGTAATGGGAGACAATGACACCCGAAGTGTGTTGCTTATGTCCAGTCTACTCCGTAATTTTGTTTTGGTTGCTGTCACTGCAGAAAATCCCGCTTCACACAAATAGGATGTCGGAAATGGCAACAGGGTTTTCAGTGCTGTTGTGGCGATCTCAGGGTATTCTGCTGTGACTTTAATCCAGAACACCGGCACCGGTTGTTGTTTCGAACATACTTTTAAGGCCGCCTTCATTTGCAATCTCCAGCAGTTGAACTTCTTCTTGCATAGACATGCTGGATTCCCCTGGTTTGTTGACAAATGGGTCGCGGATCCATTCCTTGGCAGTTCGTGGGTCTTTTGTGGTTGGGAAGTAGCGCTCAAACTCGTTTAAAAGCAAAGACAGGTGATCGTGCACCAGCTGGGTGAATGAAAGCTCGGGCTCAGTCTCTTCCAAAATCCCCGCGAATGTTTGAAACATGTCAAATATACCTCTGTTCACGCGCCGTCCCCACAAATCCAGTTTGGCTTTAAATGCAGCTACTTTATCTGCCAACTCGAAGACAGTTGTCATTTTCCCCTGATTGAATGAGTTCATTGAGCCGGTTGAATATGTCGCACAAGTAAGCGAGTTTTGCGACCCATTCCTCGTCACTGAAATGTGCTGCCAGCGGTGACTTTTTTTCTGAGAGAAATCTCTGCAGCGGCTCTCGTAATTCAAACACTCTGGCCAGCGATCTCCCTCGGGATAACCATCGTATTTCTGTGTGTAAGAGAAGGTGTCTGTACCCCGCATCCATCTCCTCACAAAGCTGCTCGAACAGGCGTGAGTTAAGGGCGTGTGCTTTGATGTGGTTAATAACTTTAACGACATCATTCAATACGCTGTTAAGTTCCGGTGGTATTTTTCGGCTAGCCAGCATTTCCCTGTGAATGATGCGTAAACTCACATTCAGGTGCAACCTCCTTAATCCGAGTAGTTAAACCAGACAGCCGTCCGGTCATGGCAGCAGCTCCGTCTGTGCATATGCCGACACAAAAGGACCATTTCAGTTTTCCTGATATATAATCATCCAGCGACTTGAATAGTTCTGCGGCTATGGTTTTGGTTGGCAACGATAGTGCACATAACATATCCTCATGCACATCCTCCTGATAAAGATATCGCACATAAACAAGTAGTATTGCCTTGTTGTCAGTATCTGTAGACTCGTCAACCTGGAGTGCGTACCACGGTGATGTATTAATCCTCTCCAACAATTGTGTCTCAATGTCCTCTGCTATTTCCTCAATGCGCCGAGTGACGGTGCTAGCCGAAAGAGGCACCTGTGCTATCTTTTTAACCGCAGCCTCTCCTAGAAGTTCACGGCAAATGTCTTTAGTGGCGGGCAGGATCAATTCTTCACCAATGGTGAATGGCTTCTTAACCTTAGCAATACGATTAGCCACCAAGTATGATGCTCTCAGTGCACTCGCATTTGTTGATGTGGTGGCCCTCAGTAATTGCTTCTGTCCTTCTTGTTCATGCTTTTTTCTTTCAAAATACTCCGAAGGCTTGTCTTTTAATGCAGGGTGCTTGGTCTCCAAGCACCCTGCATAAAAAGGGCCATTGCTATGTAACAGAACAATCTGCATAGCAACTGGAAGACAAAGGGACTGGACACTGACCCGAGCAGTTTTGGAGACCAAGCAGTTTTGAAGGCTTCATTGCCTCATTAGAGAGCCGTTTTTTACTCATTTTGCTAGCTTGTGGGTTTAATTTGAGCGGCAATGTATCGCGTAACCGAGACAAGCGACAAGAGTGCGTCATAGATGGATGTAACAGAGAGAATCCAGTCATTTTTCAAAATGTTTTTCAAAACATTGTTCATCGTTTAATAAATAAAACGGAAATAATGTAAGTTATTTATTCTTTCTCTGCGCACCGGTACCAAATGACCCACGGACCGGTACTGGTCCGCTGCCCGGGGGTTGGGGACCGCTGATTTAGAGCCATATTAATAAACTATCGGTCAGAAACGTGCATGTCAAGAGTTAAAGTAAGTTTTGAGCCTTAAATGACTTGAGTTCTCCGATATGAATATCAGTTGACAGTTCTTAAGAGGTTTTGCCCAGATCTGTAATTTATTTTCCGTCCACCTCAATAGTTTATATAAAACGTATAGTCGAGCTGTTATTTAACCACGACCACTGGGTAAGAAAGGAAGTGATTGACTGATAATCAATAAAATTACAGATGTGGAAACCTCAAAAGTCCCTCTCGTTGAAATCATTGTGACATTTTCCGACATTTTGATTGTAAAGCTGCAGGCTGCCATATTGACAGTGGTTATTTTTCATGGAACCACTTTACTTTATTACTGAAACTGGGATACTCAATGTTAAATTTATTGAAAAAGTTCTTCACATTATCTTAAGTGGACACAATAAACACTTGATAATGTACCCTGACATTTTCCAATACAACAAATAATGGCGTTGGCCTCCACTGAGGACACCGAGGCTTAATTAATCATCTTATCGAAGAGTTATATTTATCAGGACAACTTTATGCCAAAAAGCAGTTGAACTACATTTGGAAATGTATAATTTCTTTCTATTGCCATTGCAGTGCTTTTGACAAGGTGCAGTGACAGAGCTATACTAGTTTGAGAGTGGTGGCCCTACTGGGGCACTGACTTATGGAGGGGTGGCTTGAAGTATGTGAACCCACACACACACACACACACACACACACACACACACACACACACACACACACACACACACAAACAAATGAAATTCTTCTAAGTCAAACCCATCCAAGCTTGTACTAAAGGAGCAAACATATCATTCTTAGAATGCTCAACAAAATATGTCCACTGTTATTGCGTCTTATCTTTACACAGACAGTAAACAGACAGCAAATACTTGAGGGGTTGTTTTTTCCATTGCAGTGTTCTAACTTTAAACTTCGCCTGTGTGTGTGTGTGTGTGTGTGTGTGTTTGTGTGTTCTATAGCAGATAAATCACTGTAATCCCTCAAAGGGATTGATGACCTAATGAAGACCCTGGCCCTTATTTGAACCTTTTTTTCTGTCCCTCTGATTGTCTGGCTGTCTGCCTAACTTTTAGTGTCTTTCTGTGTGTGTGCGCGGGTCCATCTGACTGACTTTCAGTATGTGTGTGTAAGGGGTTGTATGTGTGTTGCAAGGGGGAGAAAATAAAACAGCTCTCTCAGCATGAAAAAGTGAGTTCGCCTTTGGAGATGTTGCTGTCATTTTATGCGCAGCGACATCTACTAGCCACTGCAAGGCTATTTTGAAACTGTGAAGAGGGCACAGGAGGGTGTAAGGGGACGTGAGGCCACATCATAAGTGTGTGCTGAAGTGTGTGTGTGTGTGTGTGTGTGTGTGTCTTTGCACCCCTGTCCATGCTTACATGTATATTCGCCTATTTGCATCTGTCAGGCTATTGTTCCCTTCTAGTGGCAGAATGTAGCGAACCCCTGAAGCCAAAAACAAAACCTAATCCAAAATGTCACACTGCAAAAGAGTTGTCATCTGAATCTTTATTAATAAACTGAACCCACTTAGCCTTTACCCCTACACAACAATGCAATGCCCTTAAAAAAATTGCAGTTTTAACCAACAAAGGGTGAGATTGTTCAGGATAGATGGAAGGAACTGAAGGGCTAATACATTATTGTAATATGTTTGTGCTGAATGGTTGTATGAAAAAAACAAAAAAAAAAAACTTCACATTTGGTCTGAATGGTTTCAAAAAATTGACAATATCTGAGAAAGATGTTTTCATCCAATTCTGATTTACGTGTGGACTTTCTCAGATTTGGAACGAGCGTCAGCCTCAAACATCATGCTGTGGTTTCTGTGATGGCAGTAGTGACTTCTGTGCGTCTAATTTCGTCTAATCAATTGTCTGATCATTAAAGGAGGTATCAGACAGACTTTTATTGTGAACTAGTTGAGAAATAAAGACAACTGTCGGTCTTGGTTTGTATGGTATGGTTCGCCCTGTGACTTGAGTATTGCACTTGCCCAAATCCCAGTTGCGATGGCAAAATTATATATTGTTCAGCCCTAGTTCACATTAATCTTCGTAAAAATTTCAGCCAGACTTCTTTATAACATAAAAAAGACTTATCATGAACTGTGATGTGCTGAATTATGAGTCAGATATTATCGTCTTAACCACCCACACACACTCTTGACCTGTGTAATCTCCCAACATTTTGACAACTCCAACAATTCAGAAACTCTTCTGCAGTGATGTCTTCATTCATATGCAGTGTCAAGAACACTTTTATTGTGCATGTTACTTTTTTCATCAAAAAATCATTGCAGTGACATCATTCTTAATGCACTTTGTAAATGGAGCCCGACTTATGAAAGACTTGTCTCTTTGTTAAGTTACAATATTGTGTGGCTTTTTCACCTACTGACTGCACTAAAGAAACCACTTCATCCATTAATACTGTCCTTAAACTTTCCCACTGTGCCTCTTTATGATAGTAGGTATCTTCTTGTTGTTTGTACTTGTTGACTCAATGATTCAGTCACAGGTTATGTGTTTCTTTAGAGCAATTGTTGTTGTGTAGGCATGCACAGGTAAGAATATATAATTATTTCAGACATAAACCCCAGCATTGGCAAAAGACGGAGGCAATTAACCTTTGTCTGATGCATTTGAAGGATGTTTCCAATTGACAGATCCCTCAGGAGCACTCATGATGTATTATTCAGATCGCTGGGACCTATTTATCACATTTTCGGCAGGTATATTGGCACCAAAATGCTAGCCAAAATTGCACTTGATATTTAAAAGCAGCACGTTGATGCCAAATCAATACAATAACTCACTGCGGTCTCATTTATAGTTGGATATTTATCAAGACATGTATTGGCCATAATCTGCATCACGCATGAAACATATTGCCATTATAAAGAAATATAGAAATAAACTGAAAACACTTTACACTTTATTCCTCATGGACTTAGAGTCATTACTTTAATGTAGAACACACTTTTGTATCCACAATTTGATCTTCAGCAAGAGACTGGCATTGAGTTTAGGAGCAGATGTTACATGACAGAGATGTTTTACATACGGTAATGAGGAATTTAAAGTAGTTGGCATCCTTGTTATTTTGTGTGTCTCTGTGTGGCAGTGTTTGGCCATATGGACTGCAATTAGTGAAGTTAACTGAGGTCAGAGAAAAAGCAAGAATGAGTTTCTGTGTGCGAGTGTGCAAATATCATGCAGCCTTGAACCATATGGGTCATGCTAATAGACAAATATGTTGCTGTAATTATTTGGGAATTATGCAACTGTTCGTACGTGTACATGTTTGTCATAGATAATGAGCCAAACAAAGTGCTGATTCATGACTTTACACTTTAGGTCAAGCTGTTCGGGCTACTCTAAAAAACGAACAACAGATTAATTCCTAAAATAAACCAGGAGGAAACAATGTGAGAACGTTAGTAGAAGAAGGCTGTATCTTTTGTCACATATGTTACTGTATCCTACCACATTAAAGCCATAATGCTAAAAAAGACCTCTGTTACTCAGACCAGATGGTGCTGATGTTGAGATATTAAACATTGATAACTAGCCAAATGCTAATTAAACTAGAGTGGTGTGGAAATCTTCTTGAATGCATTAACAGATTGTGCAAAACCATGTGTAATGTACAGAATGAGAAAATAAAACAAGGAGCATTGTTGGAAGTGTGAACTTAAGAGGATGTGCACTTTAAGTGACCTCTGAAGTTACTCGTAATTATGTATTATGTAAACTTGCCCTAAAGCACTGTCTTGTCAAACCGGAGTTTGATCTGTTAGAAAATAAATAAATTAATAGATCAGATAAATAAATGAAGTTTGATTATTTCAAGGAAGGAAAAGACAAGATTTAAATCAAAACCAGAAGGGGAAGATTAAATTCAATTAAATTAAAGTGGTAGGAGTTTTTCCCTCAATTTTTACATTTAAATAACAAGGTGTGTTTGTAAGGTCACAAAATAGGGTCAGAAAAGATGCAAAGATGTTCATAACTGGAGAAAAATGGAAAAGCACCATGAAAATCATTCTCCTACCTAAATTTAATCTGTATCTTGATGAAGAAAATTACAAAAGTCCCCATTTTGTATCACTGTACTTTGCAATTTGATTTTGCTTCAGCATTTTTTTATAATTAGGCAAACTGTGTCAAAGTGTTGTACATGTGCCAGCACTCCAATCCAACATGAACATGTTTTATAACCTTCTTTGACAAATGTGTTCAGCATTATGAGCCCAGGAGCTTTAAACATAACATGACTAATACACTGACACAAGCTAATGAGATATCTACTCTACCATGCGGCCAGTGTATGCTTTTTTTGTTCTCACAAGTGCGTATGAGACAATCATTGTAGGTCCATCATTGTTCTTTCTTACTTTGGTTCATTGAAACCCTTTTGATTTCACATGGTTTTATCTCCCAGGTCCAGATTACATGCTCCAGCAGTGTAATGGAAGCTGTTTGAAATAAAGCACTACAAACACTCCACTTCAAAGACAATAAAGTTAAAAAGAGGAGCTAAGCCTGCACAGAATTTGCTTGAATTAAAATGTTGTTTAGCCCTCCCTGAAGTGGCTCTTGTGTATCACACCACTTCAGAGAGCTGAGCATGCAGATATACCCATTGTAGAAATCCCACTCTACTCTATATAAACTGCACTTTCCATCACCCCCAAGTGGATTTCCTCCCAAACATTGTGTTCTTTCTGCAGGGTATAAACTTTACAAAGGCCTGCACTTTGCAAAGGACTTAGTGCAAAAATGTTGGTTCAATTTGTTGCTTGAATACTTTTATTTATTGGCTCAATTGGTGTTGGTCTGACATTGGAATGAAGGGCATTTTTGTGTTTATTGTTATGCATTCCTCGAGGGTTTTCTGATTTCATAAATCTGCAATCTGCAAACAAAACAACAACTGCAAATCAAATCACAGTGAAAATGACACAAGTGGTGTTTGGATGGTTAACTTTGTCAAGTGCTGCTGCCATCACGCACTGCAAGCGCCAGGACACCTTTGAAATGTTCCCCCCATTATAATGTATTTCAAGCGGCTGCTTTGCTGCACAAAGCATGCTGGGATACATAGCCATGCAGACCAGACTGGTGGAGCCACTTTTTAACAGCTTTTAAAACAGCTTTCATTGGTCATAATGAAGCATTTAAAGAACACAATAGTATACTTTTAAGTAAACAAACTGTGGGTATAGACTAGTTTGATTGAAAAGGCTCTTCCATTAAAGACAACAAGGGACCATCAGAAAATTGGTCATGGGCTGTGGGTCTTTAACAACTATCGACATTAAAGTTGGCTGAGAGCTCAACTTCTGTAACTTGCAGGTTCACACTCTCCATAATGCCAAATCATGTTATATACATAGCTCACAGTAACTACACGATGAAGACTTTGCTGAATGCAATGGAAATCGTCACTCAGGAAGAACTTTGTTTTCCCTCTTGTAGACCCTCAAAACCACCCTGCATATTGGAGCATATTCCGTATTTTACAGTACTTACAATCATGTCATGAAGACATGAACCGTCAAATGGTTTGTAGCTATACCAATTTAAAGGACAATAGCTTTAAAGAACATCAGAGCCTCAAGCTAAAAACATCTGCTCATGAACATAACCATCAATGATAGCTCTAAATGTTCTCTCTGTTATTCTCAAGTACTCTTGTTTTTGTTAAATATGAAGTTCCAGTCATTTCACTGTTTCAGTTTGATGAAGTGGCATGCAGAATAAATCACAAGTAATATCACAACCAACACAGAGAAACTGTTCCAGTTATGACTCTTGAGTCTGATAACCAACATGTTTGAGGAGAAAGTAACAAAATCTAAACTAAAAGATTTGAGAATTTTCCAAGATTTTGTTCCTTCAGGCACAACTCAACTGAACTTGTTCTAACTGACCTGCTGTAGTTTTCTAAAGAACTGACTGTTCCTCTGGGGGGCAAGCTGTGAGAGACATCAACAAAGAGAAACAAAGAGGGAGAATTTAGTGCCAAAGATTGTTCGATAATTTCTATTTGTGAGGGAATGTATGTTAATGATATCATGGTCTTTTTATTTTTGGTGTCTGAAGCCAGCTCATTTAATTGAGCATTTAAGCATGAAGGTAGCATGCTAGATGTGTGAGCTGGCACTACCTCAAAGACTGATGTCCTTCCAGGGTAATGTGTTCTTTAAATATATGTGTATCAAACGTGGTGGTGTCCCTGTGTTGTTTCACACATTTAAGTACATTTGTGAGAAGTCCTGTGAAGATTCTTGAACAGTCTTTGATTTCTGCCTCATATTATTCCCTCGTAGTTTCAAAGGCAATAGCTTGTATTTCTTTTTGGCTGGGTAGATAGTTGCAACCTAAATCTTTCCTCTGTCTCAGCAGTTAACAGTTTAAATGATGGATTACTTTCAACAAGGAAGTAAATAACAATGCACATAACAAAGTCAGAGAATGTTGACTAAAATGTTTCCAAGTCAAATAAAAAGCTGAAATCCCAAAATCTTGAGTTAACAACTGAAGTAAAGCTGACTGGTGAGTTAATCCTTCCCCACAATTCAATATTTTTAAATTATTGAAAATATGAGCGAGCCCATACATGACATGAAACAATGATAGGTTATACAGTTTAATTCCTATAGTGAGAGGGGAGCAACACCACATACTAACAGATTTCAACAACAACCAGAGTTAGAGTCCTGACTCTAAAATCTGAAAATTTCATAAAATCTCTAGCAGTCAATTTACCACTATAGATTAAACAAACATGGCAGACGATGGGTAGAAATAATTGTTTTACTAGTGTATTGTGTTGTATATAAATCACAAAGACAAAAGTAAAAAAAACATGGATGAAGTCATGGAGATGGTGTGAACATGGGCTGTAAATGTTAAAGCGCAAGCTGGAAATGAGTAAAAGTTGATTTGTTGCACTGTTCTTCAATCAGCTTGCTTCCTGATTGGCTATTGTTTCATTCAACGTCATAGTCCACAGACTGCTACTAGGCTGTTCTCAAGGTTCTCTCCCACAGGAGATCAGATTTAAAATATTGAACATCTTTAAAATTTACAATTTGAAATTGATGTGGCCCAACGTCCTTAAGAGCAGATCAGATCACTCTTAACACCCCTCACACCACAGAAAAATCTGGCAAGACAATCTTTAGAACCATTAAACATTGGGACTTTGGGGTACCCGGTGGCCCATTTGGTAGATAATGCACCCCATGTGCAGAGGCTGTAGTCCTCATCAAAGGGGCTCTGGGTTCAAAGTTGACTTTGGCTCCTTTCTGCTAGTCATCCCCAACTCTCTCCTCCCTTGTTTTAAAATTGAAAGTGTTGGTCAACCAGTTTAAAGCACTTTTGTGATCCAGTGTGTTCGGCCTTTTTTCTGATCAGGCCTTCCTTTGTTTATAATTGTTGCTTGAAGTGAGACTTCAACTGGTGACCAATGATTACAAGAACCAAACCTTGATAGATTAGACTAAAACACTTCCTCAGCAATTTTGACCAAATTAGAAAACTTTCTAACCAATGACAATAGAAAGAGTACCAAACACAGACTGCTTCGGGAACACACATTCAGTGTGCAGTTGGAGAGAAAAACCTCCGATAAATATTGTATGATGTCTTAAATAATAGATAGGGAGGCAGGAGAAACTCACCACTCTACAAGGACAATCGCACACAACCACTCTCACACACACACATAAATTTGATTGTTTGGTGTGAATAATTGGCATATTCAGATTAGAAAATGTGATGTTCCATGTCAGAGTGTTGATTTACAGGCAAGATAAAGAAAAGGGGAGAATGAGTGAAGGAACAGGGACTCACACCTCATGAAGAAACACACCACAATACACTCAAACACACACCTGAAGCATAAACTTCCCAGTTACTCAAATTTCAATTCAACATAGCTGTAAGGCTCTCCGCAAACTCATAAAAGGACTAAAGTTTTACACCGAGTAAGACAGGAATTGACCTCTACTTACCACAAAGAAACGAGGGACTTGCAAGATTAGACGACTAAACGATTAAATGTTGTTACCCTAGTTAGTCAGCACCAGAAATATTAGTATGTTCCATTAATTTTTAATATCTTAATTTATTTAAGCCCGCAACGAAGGTCAGATGTTGTGTTTAAACTGTAACGCAGCCAGACACCACATGCTGGGGCTGTAGCTATGGTTACTGCCCAACAGCCATAATGGTCTATACCTGGATGTATATCAGTAGAGTGGACGGATAGCATCTCGTAGCGCTGAGCAGTTTGACAGTATTTTGAACTAGTAACTGGAGGTACAGATGAATGTAGGCTGTGTCAGGTTAAACTAGCACTCAACTAGAACAATATGCAACCACATTCAGTACAGGAATGTAGATGTTTTATCTGAAAGGAGAACCGAAGGTTGGTGGTGCAAGCGATGCTAACATTAGCCACACTCTGCAATCCAATCTTACATCGTTTCCCCACAGACTTGTTGATCCTGTGTGTAGCCGTGCAAAATCATTTGTGTATTTTCTCACCTTTAGCCTAGTTTTCTAGTCTGTATTAAAATTTGAGTTTAATTGACTTTGATATGAGTCGCCTAGGAGCATCCCTAAAAGAAACCTGTCACTAATTTCACAATAGACTTTCCTTTTTTGTGCAATGACTTTAAGAAAGACCATTGATTTCCATGTGATCCAAGCCGCAGGCCAAACATTTGATCAATTCCCCCTCTTATTGCAACCCACCTGCTTTCTCCCTTCTACTTTTCATCTCATCTTAAACTGAGCTGATATAACTTCCAATCTATATCTGTGTCCATGTGGAAACTTGGTATGGAGCTAAGTGTTTCTCAGGGGAGAGCTCAGTAGACCACATCATTACTGTGCAGCAGCTGTTCTGCTCTTGTACATCAAAAGTTGTACACTGGTAGTTGTTGGAGCAGCTTAAAATCACACTGTCCCAGGGGGTCTGGGAGATGCACAAAAATGCAGAGTTAAAACGCAGTGCAGTGTAGCAGAGATTATTTCAACAACTCTGTGACATTACATTATCCCGTCTCTGCAGGACGCCAAGCTCGCTCACCCATGTTTTGTAGAGATGACCCTGACAGTCAGGATTTTATTCCAGCCAGAAGACAACTTGTGTGCTTTGATGGTCTTTGATAGGAAGCTGAATAAACCTTTACAACCCCCTATTCTTTTGTTGTTTTAACAGACTTATCAACTAAAAAGAAGCTTTGAGAGTAATAAAGTCATGTTTTTGCACGATTTAGGAACGAAAATAAAAAGAACTAAGGGATTTTAGGACAAGCTGACTGACCTTGCTTGGCGTAATCTTTTTCAAAGCGTATCATGTCTTTTACAAGATTGCTTTATAGAAACATTCAAAGCAGTAAAACTAAAGCCAATAGCTATCAATTTGCCATTCAATATTTAGATTAAAAAAATATCCTTTCCCGTCAGTTCAGAAGTCTTAAAATCAATTTTCCTTTTCCGTAAAACAATTTCAGAATATGTCTTCATATATCTTACATTGTGGGCAGCCTGTCAGTGGAGTCAAAGAGCCAAAGTAACTCATCATGCACCCAATCAGTCGTTCAATCATCCAGACAGACAATCCCATCAGAGCCACTCAGACATAAAAAAGATATGCATTACAGTTCATTTTCGACAGTCTGACAATCAGGCCATAAAAAACACTTCCTCTGTTCTTCTTGTTTAAAGCAGACAGACTTACAGTACATGTCTTCATTTTGAACTGATAGCTGTCCATTATGGGTCCTCATTTCATGTTGTGCCATGATAAAGTGCAATGACCTCGCACTCGTCAACTGGCACTTTTTTCCCCTGCTGTTTTACAATTTAGTGACTAATGCTGTGGCCTTACACCTCACCACTTTTTAAGTGGTTTCAAAGTCACAAGTTTAGCTAGAGTTGGAGCAAGCTCCCATGATCTTGAAATTGGTTTATTGTGGTCATAAAAGTTAATTCGGGCTGTTTTAAGTCACTCTTTTTTGTCATCTTGACGTCATGATAAAGTCAACAAGTTTAATATTATTGCAGGTCTTCAGTCTTGTCCCATGCAAATTGTGTTGTTCAATGATGTCTGACCATTGTCAACAACTAATTAGAGTGGTCTTGCCAACATCAGAAATGAAGCTGCAAGCTAGTAAACATGGCTGGAAGGCGAAGGAACGTGCAGGTCATCTGGACTGTGGAAAAAGGCGGAGAAACTGGTGGGGTCGTGGAGAGAGCAAGAATGCCTCTTTGACGTGTCTTCCCCTTTGTACCACGATAGAGTGGAGAAGGAAAAAACATTTGGACATAAATCGCTATGGCCCTGAAAACCCCTTCTGAGTACTCTATAGGTAGCAAGCTTTTACATACGCACTGGGCATACTCGCTGGGAAAATCCTCGTTCCTCACTGGGAATTTCGGACCTTGAGAGGGAATGAGTGTTCAAAGTGTAAGTAGCACAGTTCAAACTGGATAAAACTAGTTACCAGTAATTGCGTCATCAATATTTAAAAGCCTGTCAAACTTGAACTTCTGATGTACGTTAAGACTTCTTGTTAGAAGGGCTTTTTTAGGTTTATTTTTTGTGCTTTCATGCTTTTATAGAGAAGACTGTGGACAGAGTCAGAAACAGGGATGTGAGAGTGGGGAATGACACGCTTGGAGGAAGATGGTCTCCATACATGGGACATACAACATAACTGTGAGGCTATCCCGCGCCAAGTTAAAAAAAGTCTTCTGATGTGATTTCTGTTTTACCTACCTGCCTGATATCTTGTGTTTTTCTGAAAAGAAAGATTCGTATTTTGTTTAAACTATTTAAAAAGTCTAACTGATTGTCCATCCAGCTGTTCTTGCAGCATTCTCTTTTTAGACCTGATGCTTCACAACAGGGCAGTCTCATGGCCATTTAACAGAGTCATGGCTACTGAAGATCAATATTGGTTTGTCTACAGAAGTGCAGCCAGAGCAGCAGGGATACACAGGTTTAAACTATTTAAAAAGTCTAACTGATTGTCCATCCAGCTGTTCTTGCAGCATTCTCTTTTTAGACCTGATGCTTCACAACAGGGCAGTCTCATGGCCATTTAAGTTGCCTTGTTTTGCAATTGGAACCCATTAGGTGTTAACCTGATGCACCTGTGTGCAGGCTGTTGGAAAATCCTGGCATGGTTGACCAGGCTGTGCAGCCAAACACACATTATTCTGGGTTGAAGTGACAAAGGAGCTGCTTGGAGTTTTGTATAAAACCTGCCCTTTCTTGTGTCTACCTATGCATTTGCCTGTCTGGGCTTTTTCATCTCAATATCCCCCCCTTTAGTTTGAGTGTGTGTGCATTAGACCTGTGTGTAGAAGCCAGGCGTATGACTCATTGGCTGTCAGTGTGTAAAGTGGCTTGCGGAGAGGAAACATTAGGAGAGACAGGAAGTAGAGTGGGAAGATGCAGGTTGTGAACTGTGCTTTTAGATGATGTGATAGTATGTTGAGTCAACCTGCCTCAGCTTTAAGAGGGACTCTGGATCTGCTTCTGTTCAACCTAAATATAGGATAGTATGCTGTTCTGTTCTTGCTTGTTTCATTTAGCTTCAAAACTGCATTAACCTGAACGTAGACCGACGCATACAGACACAGACATCTTATTCATGCACACTGAGAGGACAGGGATCATAGATTTATACTCTTCAAGAACTATTTGAGTTGAAGTATGACTTAGGTAAAGATGAAGGATGAAAGTGTGTTTATGACAACAAGAAAGAGTTTAGTGACTTGAAACTCTGCTGACATTGTCTTTCTACTCCACCACGCAATGTGACACATTGTGACAGGATACCATCCTCCTCCATCAAGCATGTCCACTTTCCTCTAAAACCTCTGAATCTCTCAGCTTTATTCTGACTTGCCAAACAAAAGATTGTCTCTTCTTCAAAAGTGTGAAGTTTAGCACCAAGTTTTTATGGTAAGTTGTGAGTGTTTTCTAAATCTCTTTTCTGTCTGTGAGTCAGCACGCCTACTCTCTCAGCAGGTTTGTGCTTTTCATTCTTTGAAGGGTGTGGTTGAATGTTGCCAAAGACTTAACTTTTGAGCACGCTTCTTTTAAAAGTCAAAGTTTTGAGGCCTATTCTCTCCACAGTGGTGAGCCTTTGATGTGTAGCTCGTGCTTTTACTTCATGCAACTCATTTACATCTTGTCTTGCAGCATCATGCAGTGATGATGTATAATCGTCATGGTTTAATTCAATGACAGTTAATGATCCTCTAACATTAAGAGTGTATGTTTTCCATCGTCAACACAATACAGACACATAGATGCATGAAGGGTGAACCTGAGGAAGCTACAGGCAAAACACTTTGTTTGCTCACAATAAAATACATATAAGTTATGTAAGTTACTTACATGAGGTGCAAAGTTAGCCCAATGTGCCAATATCCTTTATGCATATAAAGGGACATAACTGCACAAATAGCCACACAGAAGGGGAATGGAGTTATTTATAAAACTAGTGGCGATAAGATAGTTGATATCTTTTTCACAATAAGGACGCTTCCCATGTCCACAGGCAGCTCTTCCTGTGCTGACAGCGCCCGTAACCTCAGATTCAGAGCGCTTCTCACCAGCACTTATTGTTGCTAGGTTACAAAAGTTATTGTCTGCTTCCCTCTGTAATGACCTTTAGGCGCGTTTTTGTTGCTGTGGTTTGATTATTTACAGGGATACATATTATTTGAGTTTTACTAATATTGCATCAAGGTTAAAATGTTAACATTAGGACAACCCTCTACTCCGCTTTCACAAACATTGTCCCAGTTTCCTCTCCCTCACAACAGCTCCATTTGTTTCTCTGCAAACAAAGCTGGTGATCCAAACAGCTGGCAATCTGGCAACCACCTTCCAAAAGCTGTCTTTGCAAACAAACTCCTAAATCAGAGGAGAATTCTAGGTTTTAATTGAAAGAGAGGCCACTATCAGTTAAATATGGATCAGTGAGGAGAGGAGGAGGAACAAAGAGGGAGAGTGGGTGTAAACTGAAATCGTCCTTTATAGGAATTTGTTTGCTTACTGGCTCCATCATACAGCTAAATAGAATATAATGAATGGTGTTGGAAAAATTAGAAAAGTTACATTTGGGAATAGGTTTAGCTGTATTGGCAGGAATCCATGTGAGCGTGCAAAGATTTGAAGGTGTGCAATACACTTGCACATCATGTGTGGAGTCTTTGTTGCTAGATGCTCCTTATTGCTCTGTTCCTCTTCTATTTTACTTTATTGAACAGGAAATGATCACCTTCTATGCATTAGCTTTAAATTGAAGTAGAGGCTCATCTTGCACTTCTGAGTGGAGTTGAATGTGTGCATGTGTTTGTGTCTTAGGATACAATGTGTCTAAATCCAGAGTTTTTCTTTTCCACATCTGAGTGACTGAAAAACCTCTTCAATCCAGGGCTAGGTCATTGTTTATCATCCTACTTACCGATTGTTTTACAAAAGCTCAGATGCTAACACAGCAGTGAGCAGAGTACTTTGGATACTCAAGTATCACATTAGTGTCCTCTGGGAGCAAACATAAGACTATTAGAGGCGCTATGAAAGGGAGCGCAAAGTTAGTGAGCAGACGAGCACGATGGGATTTACAGTAGATGTTGTCCTTGGGAGGGGCGCCCTGCGTTCATGAGAATCATCCTTGAAGCTGTTTGATAAAAAGTTAAGCTGCAAAATGAAAGAAACGTCTTGACATCACAAGTTAGAAAGTAATTCTGATGAGTCAAGCAGAAACAGTCGGTTTATGTAATGACAAAAAAGTGGAGTAATTGTCCTTTTGGAGGGTTGAAAAGTGATCTTTTATTTCTCAATTGGTTGTTTGATAGAGATATAAGAGAGAGGGGAACATATTTTCTTAAGATGAATCCTCTTTTGTCTCACATCTTTTCTCTCCTCCTCGGGGCAGAAGGTTAGGATTTAAGACAATGAAAAAAAAGAACACATTTTTGATGTAACTTAATTTATTTTTCTCAATTCTTCCTGCTCTCTCATTCACTACCTCCAGCAAGTTTCTGCACACTCCTGCACAGACAGATACATAAATCATCTCAGGGGGCTTGTTGCCCAGAGAAACAGACTAGGATCATAGGGAGGATTATATGCAACTCTGTGGTTTAGCCCCCGGGCCCTCTCATAGGCTGGTGCCATGGCAACCACAAGTTATTGTTAGCAAGTGCTCTCGGTGTGAGCAGGGTTAGTAATATTATCTTTCATGTGTACTGTGATTGGCTGGGTAAACTTGCGTCAGCATTTAGGCTTGTACGAGATAACACAGAAGTCATGTCAGATATAGAAGTTCTGAAACTTTCAGGCAAATTTTTAAAAAGCTGCAGAGAAGAAAAACTTAGCAATCTCAACGACATCTGGGACAATATACGGTGATGAGAATGCAACTTTTTGGTAATAAGATAAAAAGAAACTCAAATGATTGAATATTTAAAGGATGAATAATCTCTAGACAACTCAGGGACGGGATATTAGTCACATTTGAATACGATAAGATAATCCTTTATTGAAGCCCAGAGGGGAAACTCGGGTGTTGCAGCAACACAAAGACACGTAGCAAGGTAAGCTCATAATTAGTACACCTCATCCATTTAACAATCTGGAAGTCTGGAAAACAACTTTACTCAAAAATAGAAGTCGAACTAATGTTTTTTTTTTTTTCAATATTTACAGAGAAAATGATTATTTGGAGCCAAAGCATAACTTATATTTGTCTTTATAAAGAAACCAAAGAGGCAAAAAAAATCACTGCAGTGGACTATCTGTACACTTAGGAGCCTGTTGCATTTAGCCAAATGAGCTTTACACACTCCAAGCATACACAAAAGGAAATGCTAACACTAATGATTACAAAAAAGTAAAAAATTACATAAGTAAAAAATACACAGCTCAATGAATCAAACGCCTCCTGTCTGCTCCATGTGAAGGTCTATTTCACAAAGCTCCAAAATAATCAAGTGCAAACACGGCCATAAAGTTTTTGTGCATTGTTGTTGTAACTTAACCCCTGATTTTAAAGTAATATTTACAGATTGTATTTACAGAACATTTATTTTTAGACATGGGGAAGTGGAATTGTGGTCCTGATCACAAAAAAGCTTGCCTGTGACATCCATTATAACTACTGTGGCGCAGTTACCGCCAACTTTCAGCAGCTGGTAAAAACTTCCCTCTAACTGCACTTGGCTGTTAGTGCTGTCCTTTTGAATTAGAATTTTTGACAGAACTTGCATAGCAAGGTGCCAATTTTGCCCCAAATAAATACATAATGGCTCATTTAAATACTTGCAAATGGCACAAAAGATGCAATTTGGTCTGTAGCCCATTTCAGACTGCATTTAACTAATTGCTGTTTGAATTAGACGGTATACTTGTGTCTCATTTGCCCAGGTTTAGAGTGAGCAAAATGTTCAGTCCCTGTTTAACATGCAGCAAAGGCATACAAAGGGAAACATGTATATTGAAAACTGCAGTTCATATTAAATGTTAAAGCCAATACAACACCAAGCTTGTATTTTCTGTCTCATCATGGGCACATCATTTTTTGTTTTATCCAAAGTCATCATGGCTTAAGGCTCGCAGAGAAAATACAAGAAAATACTTGTTAAAAAGGAAAGAGGAAAAACAACAACCTGAACAAAAGTTCAAATTGATTTGTCACAAAAGTAAGAACTCTCTACATCCCAGCTGGTATCAGTAACAACCAAGCACCACGTTTCTCCTTCTTGCTTTCATCATTTTCCTTAGGCAAGGATTCCACCAAGGGAACTTTCCCCACGGAACCCTGGGAAGGAACTGTGTATACATAATCACCTGTACTTTGTGGATTAAATATCATCTATTTTGAATTTAGATTGTCCTCTTGCTGCTCTGTCCGAACTCTCTGTAGTTCTCATTTCCTGATGGACAGGTCTCTTACTCTTTTTGCCTTTAACTAGTTGACTCAGTCGGCCCAGAGCACTGGAAGCTCAAACTCCAAGGGAGCCGGAGTGTTTAAACCTTTTCAACAGGAGCTTTGGACCCCTGGGAGAAGGAGGTTATCAGGCCTGGCATGGAGGTGGCTCAGCGAGGAATGCTCTCAGGGAGTGGCAACAAATGAGCACTGCAGCCTGCAGAGCAAACAAAGGAACTGCATTTAGTAGCCTGTGAGGGACCATGGCCAAAACAGGACTGACATAGACCAGTTTGTCCACAGAGAATACAATGCAGAGGTGATTTACAGCAGCCCAAAGACGGACTCTGACCACAGGAATTAAGTCAGGAGCCAGTAGAGGCACTGTGAATTCCTCCACCACAATATTTCAAATTTAATGAAAATGTTCAATTTTTATTGGTCCGATAACTCTCATTCATAGTACAATGCTTCGTGGTACCCGTCCTGCCAATGAAAAATACACATTTATTTAAATGAGAATAACCTAAAATAAAATAAAAACTCCAAAGAGTAAAATAAAAATGTTATTAAAAATATAAATAAGAGAGTGGACCGGTCTGATTCTAATTGAGAATTTTAAAGCATCTAGACCAAAATATTCTTCTTATTTTAAATTTCCCAAATGCAAAGTGTCACAGTGATAGATACATTAGATGGTTACAGAAAAGCAGGAATTCATTTTCTACACCGAACATCACTTACATGTAGGACAGTGCATGCGTACAGTACCGGTGGAACTCTGTACTGCTGCAGAACATGATTTGTCAACATGTTAAAGGGAAGGTTTTACATCTGTGCTAGGGTTTGTTGACTTAATGAAAATACTTTTTCATGCATCAAGGGAATAATTCGCCCAATTTTTGGAAAGTCTTTAGACCAGCTTGAAATGCATGAAACATCTACCTAAAGGAAGCTTGGACTTACAGCTGTAGATTCTCTAGGTGGAAACATGTATTTAGCCAAATTTCAAAGAAAGTCCAAGATACTTTTGGAACATAATCAAAATGGGCCCGCATTACGCTAATCTACCCATAACCGAACTGAAACTAGCTCATCCTGCTGATACTTTAACACCATCTTTCTTTCATCTTTTCATTAGCTAACCTTTCATGTCTTCTCACATCTCCTCTACCTCTCTTTCTACACACATCTATGAACACCCAGAGAGATGTGAAAATGAAGGATTGTAGTGATTGCAGGGACATGATGGAAGAAAGCAGAGAGAGCAGAGAACAGACAGATGGAGAGATGGGAGGGTCAGTGACGTTAAAGGGAAATCATAAACGTGTGTGACCATTAATCGTTCGGTCCTGCAGTTCATTTTTTTTGCTCAGAGCAAATGAAAAAGCGGCAGAGATTTGGACGAATGGAGAGATTGATGTGTCAATGGATGGATAGACAGATAGGCAGACGGGTAGATGAATAGATAAGTGAAGAGATAAATGGATGGATGGTTTGGATATTTAGGATTCACAAGTCGTTACAGCCGCACATAACCTCGGGGGGGAAAGGGAAAACTTTTGGCTGGAGGTGTAATGGAGGAGAGGAGGGATGGAGTGAGATGTGTTATGAAAGCACTGCATGCAGAGAGAGGTTTCAGATGGAGAGAACTAGAGAAAACCTAGATTTGTCACAACATTCAATAGTGGAGGATGATCGTCTCCTTTTAACATGCCATTTCCAATTTTGAAATGTGACAAGTTATAAGTCTGCATTTTAAGACTTACAGTAGTAAAAGTACCAAAATAAAGGATACAATATGCACAACTTCGTAGTTACATATTTAAATTATGGCTTATATATTTTTTACATTATTTTTGAGCACTGCTAATGTTATTGCTGACTTCACAATAAGGGCCCTGTGTCCACACGCCGCTCTTTCTTTGCTGGAGCGCTTCTCACCAGCACTCATTGTTGCTAGGTTACAAAAGTTATTGTCTGCTTCCCTCTGTAATGACCTTTAGGCGTGTTTTTGTTGCTCTGGTTTAATTATTTACAGGGATACATATTGTTTGAGTTTTACTAATATTGCATCAAGGTTAAAATGTTAACATTAGGACAACCCTCTACTCCGCTTTCACAAACATTGTCCCAGTTTCCTCTCCCTCACAACAGCTCCATTTGTTTCTCTGCAAACAAAGCTGGTGATCCAAACAGCTGGCAATCTGGCAACCACCTTCCAAAAGCTGTCTTTGCAAACAAACTCCTAAATCAGAGGAGAATTCTAGGTTTTAATTGAAGAGAGGCCACTATCAGTTAAATATGGATCAGTGAGGAGAGGAGGAGGAACAAAGCGGGAGAGTGGGTGTAAACTGAAATCGTCCTTTATAGGAATTTGTTTGCTTACTGGCTCCAACATACAGCTAAAGAGAATATAATGAATGGTGTTGAAAACAAATCGGTTTAGCTTTGTTCCTTATTGTTCTGTTTCTATAGAACATGAAATTATCACCGTCAATGCATTTTCTGAGCTCTTAAGTGTAGCAGAAACTCATGTTGCACTTCAGAGTCAAGTTGAATGTGTGGATGTGTTTGTGTCTAAGGACATGATGTGTCTAAATAGTGCATTCAGGTTTTTTTTCCACATCTGAGTGACTGAAAAACCTCTTCAATCCAGGGTTAGGTCATAGACTTGGATTTACTTTAACAACAGTTTGCTTAAGGGCGACTGATTCCATATCAGAACTTCATGATTAATTCATTGATATATTTTTGTTCTATAATTCAAACTCTGCAAGGTAGCTGCTATATCAAGCTGTCTGAAAGAAAATACAGTAGAGTGAGAACAAGTACAAAGTGATTGACCAATTTTTCAACCTCTTTATTTCTCGTCTGTGGATTAGAGTGATTGACCCAAAGAAACCCGCAAACACTCTTTCCTTTCCTCCTGCTCAATTTCACCAAATCATCATTAGTCTTTTCTTTACTTAGCCGTGCACAATTATATAAATCGACTGCTTTGCTTCCACATGTTTGCCCTTCATATGATGAGCGGCTGAGTCGAGAAATTGCTAAACGGGCCGAGACACAATGGATCAATTATCGTATGTAAAGGGTCACTTCAGCCTGCCCTCACTTTGAGTGAGTGTGTGTCATCAGGTTGATTTCCCTTTCTTCCTCCTTAACTTACCTGTTTACCAAGGTCCTTTTTCCAGTTCCATCACATATGAAGTATGTATGAAGAATATAATGATTATACTCATTGTGGAAACTATTGGGATCCCCTCCTTTGTATTATACACAATAGATTTGAAACAATCACTTTTATAGTTGTGCCGCTTTTTCAGTTAAATGAACATGTAATCAAATGAAGTTTAGCTGTTTAACTGAATTTTACATTTTGTTTAAGGAAGAATGTGCGACTTTTTGATCCAGTAGATTCAGATTCAGATTCTTTATTGTCCCACAAGGAAATATTTGCGTTGCAACAGGAGCACAAAGAAGACAAGAAACACAAGGACAACATCACCAAAGAACATAAACCAAAATGAATTAAAAAAAATCAGACAACACAGCAAAATATAAAAACAAATAAAAACAGTGCAATAAAATCAATCAAGAGCCCAGACCAGAATGGAAATTCAAGTTATTAAAGTGCAAAGTGGAGGTGTGCAAATGTGCAATTCAAGTGCAAAAAGAGATGCCGCCCACGGCTTCAACAACAACACAGCCAGCAGGACTTGAGCTTCTCCCTCATTGTAGACAGTCATGATTCAGAGAGAGATTTACAGAGGATAAACTTTATTTCTGCTATATTTGTGTCAAATGTCGCACATTTTTCCTTTAAGTATTTTTGGCACGTATATGAATTCAATGCTTATAGTTAAAGTTGAACTATTACAGGCTGTAATCAAACTCATCAGAAGAAAAAAATATTAGTGTATGAAATGACCAATTAAAAGCACGCTTCTTGTGGCAGAGGATCTTTCCTCTCAACTTTAGCCTTCATCACCTGTTACCATGGAGATCTGCTGGAAGAACCAGAGGCATGACAAAGAGATATATGTAAGGAGAAGCAGAGTGAAACTGAATAAATAGGCTGAAAAGGAGGGGGAAAAAAAACAGAGACAATATGTGGGTGAGGGAGGATTGAGACAGTGACAGACACAGGCTGAAAAGGAGAGACGGAGCAAATTAGTGTTTAGTGAGTGCAGCGGACTCATCAAGGATTCAGTCCTGCTCCTCACACAATGATAAGGTTTAGATTGCAAAATTCAATCCGTCAGAAACACTCCATGCCTCACTCTTTATGCCCCTGCCACATTTTAAGCACATTGGTTCCCTTTTTTGGATGGAATATGGGCTCATCTAATGGCTGAATGTGTGTGTGTAAAGCACAATGGAGCGGCTCTGTCGATATTCCATTATGCTGTATAATGTTAGGACTCCAGAGAACTGAAAGAGAGTGAAAGAAGGAGAGGTAGGGAGCTGAATAAGGGGGGAGTACAAGAAGAACCCATGTAATCCTTGTGGCATTCTTCTCACACAGCTGTGCGTCACAAAAAATGGGATTTGATGGGCATATCATGGATGATTTGTCTTGCTAATATTCACCCTAGAATAAATGATCCCCGATTGTCTCAGGTTTCTGTCTGCATGACTGTATTTGGGAATATCAATATCACGCTTCTCTCTGTTCAGTTCTTTGTTTCTGTTTTTCTCTTCCAGCTCTCTACTTTCTCAAAATGTCCATGGCTCTCTGTGTAATGATTCGAGGAAAGCTGTGCTGTTTCATGTAATGGCTTCGTGCCCCCTCCTCTCTCCAAAGTCACGCATTCACCTCTTTGATGCAGCGGCTGCATTTTTCATCTCTAGTACTTTGAAGAAACCTCCCTTTGTTTTACAGCCGTGACAAATGAATGCCAAGGTAGTGTGTGTTTGAGCGTGTGTCTTGTCATCAGTGAGTTCACCTGTGGAATAATGGTATTTCTGTCGTATTCTGTTGTGTACATCAAAAGAAACGGAAACGACAGAAGAAGAAGTAACAGAGGGAACACAGGAAGATGTGTCATATTTCATGACTATCAACATTATTCATCGGCTTCTCACACCATAAACTGTGTAAAACATTGACATAGTTTCAGTGAAGTCGTCCATTGTTTTTGGACCATTTTTTGCCTTTATTGGATTTGACAGCCGGAGAGAAACAGGAAATGTTGAGAGGAGAAAGCAGGGGATGACATACAGCAAAGGGGCTGAGATGGGACTTGAACCCACAGCCACTGCAATGATGAGTCGAGCCTCTGAACATGCAGCGCACACTCTAAACACTGAGCTGAACCAGCGTCCCTCCCCTTTGGTTTCTAAAGAGGTGTTATGAAGCCCAACGATGGCAGTTGCCATATTGGAAATGTTACCTCAACCTTACTTCCCATCAATCTATAAACAGACAAAGGGATGGAGTTGAGGGAGGTCTTGAGACTTCTGTCAAACAGAGACAATCCAGTCAACTCAGCCAGTCCCTTGATTCCCATGGCAACACATGCACAACTCTTAGCTTTGATGGGATCAAAACAAAAGTGTTAAAGTTAACCACCCCAACCCCTCTTTGCAGTTTTGAGGAATAAAGAAATGCACTATTGAGACCAACACTGTTTTTACAGCAGGCTTTAAACATGTCTAGTTCTGTTGTAAAAAATAAGCATTTTAACTTGAGCTCTCATGAGGATTGCTTGGCTTTTGCAACCAGCCTCAAGTGGACACTCTAGGAACTGCAGTTTGTCGCACTTCAGAATTGGCTTTATTTTCCAACACTGGATGTTTTTCCACTTGGCTTGCACACAAAAAAATACAAACACACAAGCAGATATATACATAGATACTTAATTTTCATTGCATATAAGGCAGGATAAGAATGAGCATTTGCACTGTAAGAATTCATAGTGATTCATGTACATATACGCTTATTAGATATAAAACAAACTGTAATATAACACCTTCTTTTTTTAGTGCACCATCTACTTTCTTACACTCCCTTTGCACCCTCCCGCCTGCACACCACAAGGTTGTTTATAATTTTCTAGCATGGTAAGCAGTGGTCACATTAGCATGAAATTGACTTGTTTAAATAGCCATAAAGCATTCATGGTTGCAGTGATGGCACTGTTGCCTCTCGCATGCTTTCCCCTTCATTAAAAGATATATCATCATTTATGGCGTGTCTGCACGGAGCAGTATGCATTGTCTCTCTGCAGTTTTATTTGGGTGTATGTGCAAACACACATTTGTGCACAGCGAAGTTGAGTGATTGTAGTCATTCACAAACCCTCTCCTCACAAATCACCCTCTGCTTTCCCTGCTATCTCGATCCCTTACTCTGTCTATGAACGTATGCATCAATCTGCACTTTTTAATTAGCTTTGTTAAACTATTTCAGTCTTGTCACTGCTTTCGGGAGAAGGGATTATTTTCTGTACGAGCTCTCGGTGGAGTGGAGCCGAGAAAAAAAGGATGGAAGGAGAAAGAGAGATGGATCCACAATAATAATCTGCAAGAGTAGACCCCAGAGAGAGGAAAGGGATTGGGAGAGATGATCCCCAAGGGATGAGGGCAGGGAGATAATTTACAGGCCATCAAGCTTGTTTTTTCTCTCACTTGTTCTTTCGAAGGAAAATGTTCTTCTGTCTCAGTCAACCATTAATCTTGTTACAGTGACTGACTCCAGTGCGAGGACGTGTCCACATACATATGCATCCTTCTTAGATATGTAGACACTCAAATACTTATTTTTCAATAGTGCAGTCTAACATGAATATTTCTTGAGTCACTATCCTGCCCTTTCCTCTGACTAAACCTTTCTATAAGACAGTCACACTTACAGAGAAATGCCTATTTCAGTTCATGTCTGCACACACAGCTGCACACACACTTACCTAAGAACCTTAAAGTAACAATGTGTTTGCCTTGTTGTCTAAATTTTGCACTCTGCATTCATTGAGGTTAGTTTTGCTCTTTTAAACACCGACCACTGGGTCACAGCAGGAGCTGGTTTTAAATAATTTAGCAGTAAGCAGGAAGGATGGTTTAATTACTATTTGGATGGTGTGATACTTCCTAAGAGTGAGGTAATGTTCAGTTTTAGTGTAGTGGTTGCTTTTGATTTCAAGATTTCTGAGAAGATACTTCAGGATCACATAATTACAAGAAAATACCAACAAAAATCAATGCCAATAACCGTGCAGGTTTAGCTCAGTTTTTTAAAGTAAAGCCTTGGTTGGACTTACTAAAAAAAATTATATTATGGATGAGAGGAGACATGTATTTACAGCGTTCAACCAAATCCAGCTGCCTTGGAATTCAACCACAGATTGTATAAAAAAAAAAAAAAACACTGCACAACTGTTCCACAAATGTGAAGCCAAAGTATTTGGAGTACCCCTGACTGACAAGCTGCAGTGTAGGTTATAAGCTCTGTTCTCATCATGCTAACAGATTGGACATGGGTCTGACTATAAAGTTCAATACATGTCAAATACATTTTTCTCAGACATGGATTCTGTAAAAGTTAGTTCTTATCATGCTGATTTATGTCCAGGTGTTTGCTTTTTCTGTAGAAAGTTAGTTTCAATCAGTTATTTGATGATAAATAGCGTGGCTGTAACATCATGATTGACAGCTCTGTTGACAAATGCAGCTCCTGCAGCGTTTGTTATTTGATTAGTAGAGCAGAGGAGACACCATGAGAGAAAGTAAAATGACAACTTGCACAAGAGTCACTAAGCTTTCCATGACTGATTCAAACCATGGGTGGTGTTTTATTTGAAAGTTTAATATGTGCTTCGGTTTATGCAAGGGCGGGAAGTGGATTCCACAGCATGCTCTTTACTGTGTCATGTCTTCCTGCAAATGATGTGTAAAATGTCTGCCCTCTTTGGGGAGGTTTTGGCTTCATTTTTGTACAACTTGAGGATATGGAGCTATGTCATGCTTATCTATATTCAGCTGATGGATTTAACTTAAACAACTATGACCTGGATTTCTGAGAACCAAAACTAAAGCAACATATTGGTCCTGTTATTTCTTTCAGTATACATTGGATGCTGCATGCGCAAACTTCTCCTGTAAAAGCTGAAACATAAAGCAGAAACTCCCTCCTCTGTAAACTGGATGACTGATTCTCGAGAACTCTGATCCCATTAAAACTGGTCATTAACATTACAGATGTCCCGTCATAGCAGTTGCTATACAGAGATTTGTCATACCCGCTGTGGAGTTAGCTGCAGGGCTTCATGTGATCTAGGAATCTAAGGCACATCATTGTGGTTTCATGTTTCGCAGACATCTTAAGTCTGTGTTAAAAGGTTGCTCGAGGTTTGATGAGGATTTGCAAGGTTTGATTTAAAACTTAAAATCAGATTCAAACAAAACTTCATAACACAAAGATGCCATTGATCATCACCTGACCAGTTTTTGCTGGAAATGTTGAAAACCGTCTTACTTAAAGGCTTAAAATTCTGGAAATAGATATAGCAAAATATACATGTAAATACATTGTAGAGTGGATTTGCTCTTTTGTTCTGTTGTTCTCGATCTGTTATTGTTTGGGACAGTGTTTCCTTCAGCTTGGATATGTTTAACTTAGAGGCTCTGCCATTTTTTTAATCAATGTTTTTTCCCCCATGAAGTCCTCCCTCTCCAACTGTCAACTGTCAGCCCTGCCACTATGTGGGGGGGAAGATAGAAAACCTCGCCTGCTCAGGGGCGCTTGTGTCATAGGGGAACAATGGCGGAGTGTCCTTGCAAGGATACATCTGAAGGAGAACAAGCAGACTTTCCAAACTGGAGAAAATATTTTCTTCAGCCAAAAAAGACGAAAGAGAAAAGAAATGCATATTGTCGCATGACATTGTTTACAAAATCTTGTTTTCAGATGAATCACTATTTGTTTGCTGCTCTCTATCACAGACACTTAGTGGGGAAATAAGTAAGGGAAGATCGGGGTAAGGATAGAGGTAGGAAGGGAGGAGCAGGGCCGAGGGATGAAGGAGTTGTGTCCAAAGATGGCATTTGTTTTGGAATAGAGCCTGAAAATCTGCTGTGAAAGTTGCAAGGTAAGCCTTTAATACATTATGTAAAGGGCAATTTCCTTGAAGGTAAGACAAGCTCTTTAACCGTTACAAACAATAGGGCATATCAGGACTAGCACACAGGCAGAAACACCTGGAGGCTACTGAATATACTATTCAGCTCAATCAGAGCAATTTGTGGAAAATGACTTTGCTTAAGGGTATATTGGCAGTCGTTTGTGGCAGGATGGTGGGCACAGCTTGCTGCTAAAAAATGAAAGAAAAAGTTGTGTAATGGCATAAAAGCGGCAAGGGAGGAGAAAAGAGATGTGGTAATGACTACGATTCATGCAGGCCAGATTATTGAGATTTAGATGAGAGTGGGAGTGAATGGGAGACAAATGAAGACAAGATGCAAAGCACTGCAAAGAGTGCTGTTTCTGTGCATGAGCACGTGTGCTGCTGAGGAAAGAAGATGAAAGTTTGTGGTTGACATGTAGGGATGGATTCACAGAGTTTTTGAAAGATTTTCTCATGAACAACACTGGTGCACTTAGCTACCTGTCTGACCTCCTGTCATACTCTGTTGGAGGTGTAATTTTTTTCGCCAAAGGAAGGAATGTGTGAGAGGTGGAAGACGGAAAGGAAATCTTAGGGGTAGGCATGAAAACAGCTCAGCGTGAGTCGTGCACGAAGGAGGTGGATGAGAAAACAAAGTTGGGAGGCAAGCAGGGAAAGAAAGGAGGTAAGATGGTGAAGAAGGAGATGCAACAGTGGACACAGCGAGTTGGAAGGAGAGAAGGCCAGCTGAGTGAGCAATGAACAGGAGAGGGAATGTGCAAGAGAAGGAGGTAGAAAAAACGCTGGTTCATGCTAAGCACAGACTAAAAGTAATCTGAACTCTGTGCAAGAGAGGATGTAGAAAATAGCTGGAGAGGAGAGGAGTGAAGGATGGGGAAGAAAAGGAGAGGTGACAGGCAGGGCAGGGATGCATGTAGAGCTAAGAGAAAGACGATGTGTCTCACCACAGTGTGAGAGGTTTGAGAGAGAGATGGAAGGGGGATGCGCTGTGAAAAGCTCAATGTGACAGTGATGAGAGACAGAACTGTTTCTGTCTGCAAAATTAGAAAAAAGGTAGTGGCAATGAAAATACGATGACGAGAAGGAGGATAGCCAGGAGAAAAAGGAACAAGGATTGGTAACTGAGCAACACAGCGTGATAGTTTTTGGTCTGGAACATTACTTACTCATACATAGATCAAGATCAATAAATAGCTAAGGTACAGCTTTGTCCACAGGGGGTGCCGAAATCAATGCAAACTTAATGTTCCTCTAAGGAGCATTGAGAAGCAGCAATGTTTATGCTGAGATGAGAATTACTGATTTGAATCAACACTGTTGTTAAAATGATCTTAATTTATTTATTGAACACATTTCAGCAACAAGGCAGTTGAAAGTGCTTCACACAAGGAAATCAAAGTATCATCACAAAAGATAAAAGAAACATATTAAAAGATGACATTTAAAAAATAAAAAATAAACATAGTTACTGTGCAGTCTTGTAAATTTAAAATAGGCATTACGATAACTCAAAATAATGTCATTAAAGGCAGCTGTAAACAGTTAGGTCCTAAGTCTTTATTTAAAATTTTAGCAGACCTGCAGTTTTCTGGGAGTTAAGGCTTTAAAAACCAACAGAAGTATTTTAAAGTCTGTTCTCTGACAGACTGGGAACCAGTGTAAAGAGTGAGGACTCTAGCAGCACCATTCTGAATCCGCTCCAGTTGTCCAATAGATTTTTTAGGGAGACCTATTCTCCTGAAAACGGGGTGGGAGGGGGTGGAGGTCCCCAAGGCTCCATCCTAGGGCCTCTTCTGTTTAACACTGTCATTCTCCCACTGACTCAGATTATAGAAAACAAAAAAATAAGTTACCATAACTACGCAGGTGACACGCAGAGCCCCATTTCAGTGTCACCAGGGGACCATGGCCCTATAAGCTCTGGGTAAATGAACTGAACAAATCAAAGAGTGTATTTTCCATAACATTCTTTAGTTAAACAAATTAAAACAATTACATAGTCAGCCTACTGTCACTTAAAGAACATTTTATTATTATAAGAATTAAGAAATGTCCCAGCAGGACCGTGGGCTCGATTACTTTAAAAGGAGGAGAAATAATTAATGGTAAGGAGATATATCAGGAGACAAAAATGTTTGATTTAGTGGAAAGCTACGAAAAAAGTTTGATCTAAGAAAATACCTGGCCAAAAGAGAATGGCATTTCTATCATATTACTATAACCATCTAAAATGGGATTGCAATTGTACATTGCTACAATGCTGCTTGTACAAGTATGATGGACGCCCATTGTGCTCATTTGTGAGCCTAGAGCTCAAAGACTGTGCTCCAGTTGGGAGGTCATGTCATTCTATTCCTGGTGAGAAAGCTCAACTCTCATCAGACCTCCCTATAAGCGTCAAAGAATCACTCTTTGTCTTGCCATACTACTGGGACCAATTTTCTTTAGGATACTGGGAAGTAATGCTTAGAGAGCACATATCCAGGGGTCACAGGGGCACTCAAACCGTTCAACTCCAATAAGGTGGCAATTCCAGGAGGGGTCGGAAGCAGACAACACCCTTTCTCTTGGAGGAAGAGGAACATATTGGATACAGACGAGTTCTGGGAGAAACAAGGAATGCAACGATTTCCTGCCGGAAAGGCAGAAGAAGAAAAAAAGGAACAAGAAGTAAGGGAAGAGAAAGGAAGAAGCTGATCAACAGAGAGGGAAAGCCCTGAAGCAAAGTAAGCCGTGAGGAGGAATTGTAGCAGGACTGGAGTTGCTCCCCTGTGAGATCAGAAGGAGAGAAAGAGAAGGAGAAAGAATTGGCAGGATGTGTATGCCTGAAGGGAAAGGAGAAGTAAAGACAGACAGGAGGGAGGGATGTGAAACAAGGGGGAGGAAGGAGCAGAGTTCAGGGAGGTAGAGGAAGGAACATGGCATCATACGTTTTGAGTGAGAGGAAAACACATGAGGGCAGGCAGTTTAGTTCAAGTGGGAGCGAGAGTCAAACTGTGTGTGTGTTTGCACCTCTGTTTTACCCGAGAAATGTTTCTTGGCAGTGTTGTAAGCCATCTTAAACAGTGTTTAGACCATATGGCACAGAGACTCTCCAGGGCAAGTATTACAAATGTTTTTTTTTTCTACTTTTGACAGGCTTCTGAATTAGGCACACATTTTTACTCTCCTTTATATCACACATTTGCATTCCATTTCCATTTAGAAATTAGTACCCATATGCTTGACATGCAATGCAGCTGGAGAATAACTACTGTAATATATTTCACACTATATAATTCTACAATTCATTTAGCAGACTATACATATACTTATGTGCATGCATATGTATCTGTATGCATGCCAGTGGTGCCTTTGTGTGTGGGTGGATGTGTGTTTCTCCGTGTTGACACTGAAGTCTCTAGTGACACCTTGTCAGTCCTTGAGATGTTTACATCCATGTTTCCATGTTTATGAAACCGAATAATTGTTTCAGTGGACTGTTAGGCAACACGTAAACATGTGAGAAAATTAAGCTACAGAGTCAACAGAAGCTCAGTGCTTTTCTAAAATTAAAACCTTGCTCTCATATGTATTCTTAACATGAACATCTACAACCTGACTTCTGTGTACTATAACTCTGCTCTCTGCAGCCATAATGTGGTGTAATATGTATCAGAGTGATTGTAAATAACCAGAAAGTTATTCAGTAGAACTCACTTATATGATTATCGTATAAATGGTTAACAATTAGTGAGGGAGATGTTATAGTAGCTTTGAATAACAATGCTTCATGTCAATACCCCAATCAGAAGAGACTGATCCGATCTGGTCCTTTCATTCTGATCGAGCATTGTTGTTTTTTAGCTGTTCTTATATCCATGTAAACACTGATCCAATCGTAATGTCTGCCTCTTTCTTCAACTGTGCATGTGTGGAGACCTTCGGTGCACTCCCCCTTTGATGGATTTAAGGAGAGCGCACAAATATACAGACATCCAAAGTAGCCTAACAGATGTGGGAGAAGGAGAATATAACACATGGCGCCAAGCGATGGGGAAAGCTGAGGTGCAACTCATGAAGGCGTGCAGCGAGAGCGGTGTTTGTTAACACAGGTGAAGTCCAGTTACACTGCAACTCTGGCGTGCTTACCAAAAACAGTGGGTCTGTGTAAGTTCTGCTTAAATTTGATCTCACTCCAGAGAAAAAACTTTAATGACACACTTGACGTAACAAAGAATAATTTCTCAAGATGAAGATTAACTTTGCCGTCCCACATTAGACATTTATCTCGAGCTCTGCACCAATGCTGCAGCCCTAAAAAGACAACAATCGACATAATTCAAATTAAAAGTTAAAGCATATTTTTTATTCATGTTAAATGACATTGTAATTCTGAAGGAACAGCCTGTGGGACAACTCTGCACATGTCAAAATGGTTTGTACACGCATGTCATCATTTATTGAGCGTCCATGTAAACAGTGAAGATGGAAAAATTTACTAATCAGAATTATGTTAACGGAGTTGAAGAAATATTGCAAACGTAAACATAACAAATGAAAGCATGACTTCAAACAGTTCAAATGTTTCTATATTGTAGACATGAGCACCATTGTGTGTAATTGCACAACAATGTGATAAAAAAGTGTTGTACTGACCAGACTGCCAAATAGCAACAAGTGAAACTCCTAAATAAGACACAAAAACATAATCCTCACTATTTACTTACATTTAGCCCAACACGCTAACAGGCACAGCAGCCATGTTTGTATTCTCCATCTGTGCTCTGTGATCCTGTAATGTTGATTTCTGCTCTCTTCATGCAAAGAAAAAGTTTCTGCATATTTTCGGTCTGTTTGTTTGTGCTCGGCAATCAGTGGTGATGTCAGCTTTCAGGATGCATCTTTGAATGTTGTTGTTTTTTTGGTTTTTTTTTTACCTCCCAGCTTTTTGTGCTACTGTCACATAAGAGACAGTATCTGCTTGATTTAGTCTAGGAAATCTGTTTCTGTTGGTGGTATCAAACAAAATAAAAAACAGGGTGTCTGGGTGCTTTGGTCATATGGATGAATAAATTAGAAATATCTTGCCTAACTCCATCTGACCATGGATCATGGTCAAAATAAGTAAAAATAGCCATTACTAATCATGTGCATGTAGACCCACACAATTGGCTGTATATGTTAGAGATACCTAAACAAGAGAGAATTATTGTCTTCTTTATTGAGGTATCTGTTTAAGGTGGGTGGACATGCGTTTTGGCTTCATTTGCCACAGAGAAAGAAAATTACCTTCAAACAGGAGAAGGAGTTTGTTTTCATCAGAAAGAACACACAAGTGAAAGAGAATGAAAGACTCATTGTCTTTTGTTTTTTTCCATTTATTATGAGGAGGCAAGCTAAATTCATTAAGACGTAGGACACATCTCTATTGGGTCCTATCTCCTTCCTCTGCTCCTCGCCGCAGCTTTAATGGCCTTGTCATCCTCTCATTCTTGCCTGCTTTTTCTATTTAATTACTCTGTCTTGTCTCCTCTCGTGTCTGGCTGCTACAGGTCTGCATCTTATGCAATAAACACCAATAATGCTTTTTCCCTTATACTCCCCTTGAGAGTTTTAAGAGAAGGTTGTGACATTATCAGTGAATCATTGGCAAGTCTCTAGTGTTAATGATCGGGATGGTTTTTAATGCACCACCAACACATTAAGTATTTGGTTGCAATGATGAGAGCCATGCATGCATGACATTTTATAGACTTTTAATGTTGATTACCATGATGTATAATAATTATTCTTTCTGTTATAATTAAGATGCTACTGGTAAATAGTGTATGGCTACATTTAAATACCATGCACATAAACACACAAGGAAATGTGCTTATGATTGCTCGTTAAACAGATAAAAAATAGTCACCCAACAGCTTGCACAAACACACCAACACACACACATGCTTTGCTTCTAATCTTCCTGGCCATCTCTGTGCAGTAATGTGTGTCAACGTTTTTGTTTTTTAATTAAAGCTCTCGTGTATTCGCTGATAGGATGCCCAATCAAGTGAAGAGTTTTCCACGTTGTTGAGATTCAGCTCATGTTCACTCAGCACAAATGGTGAACAAATGGATGTAGCAACATATGGAGGGCGATGAAAGGAGAAGGGTGAATGGAGGGAGGTGGACACAGGAGAAAAGGGTGGAGAGAAAATGGGCGGGAAGGAAACGACGGGGATGTGAATCCAAACAGAGGATGCTACAAGAGCTCACAAAACACTGTGGAAATGCTGCATGCTGGAAATCTGTAGCTCAAATCCAGTAATAGGACAAGCTTTATAAGATCATGCATTTAGTTTGGTTCGTGGTGTTAAATTGTTGTTAGCAATATGAAACAATTAAAAGTTTCAGAACAAAATCTACAGTGAGAAATTCTGAGACATGTCACCATGGTAACGTAAGAAAAACTATTTTTAAAGACTCATAAAATGAAGATGTGTCACTGAATTCAAACACATGATTATATACCTTAACACCTTACTTTAGTTCAGGTTAGTGTGGGCTCCTGATACAGTTATTAAAACCCCTGTTACACCTCATCTGTAATGTCAAACACACAAAGGAGTAATGGTAGGAAGAAATCGATCTGACGCTGAGTAGGCATCGGAGGTATAACAGAGTCGTGACATGGGCGAGTCTGTAGCAATGCAAAACGTCAGAGCCGACCGAGAAGAGCTGCACAGTGTGTGTGTGTGTGCGTGTGTGAAGCTCCTGCTGTGTGTTTACACGTTGTGCGTCTCGTGCTGCAGCAATGTGAAATCACAAACTGGGACACTAATGTTACGCCCCCTGCTGATTCAGTGTAAAGTACGAAGCCATAATGACAGAGGAGCTTTGTTGAGGAATCTAAACATAAAAAGGGGGTTTCATTGAACAATTATGATTGGCTCTGCTTTGGTTTTGTGATGCGTCCCTCAAACAGAGCCTTTATTAACCTGAACTACATAAAGGTCTCCACTTGTATTGAATACTCTGGTCAATAAGTGACTGCTCAGTTTTGCTTAAATTAGGTTCCTCAGAATAAATAAGATTGACTTTGAAATGATCTCCTCCATTGAAACTATTTCCTCATGCACTGCTAAATGCAATGAAGTTGTGTTTCTCTTCTGTATTTTAATATTTATATCAATGTAAATCTGCTTTTGTCACATAAATCCGCGTTAACCATTTATGCTGTAAAAGTTTGAGTTTGATCTAAGCACCCACACAAGCAACTTTTCAGATTTCCTCAGAGATGTAACACCTTCAGTCCATCTTGCCGCGGTCTGTGCACTGAAGCAAATGGCCATTTCAGTGCGTCCTGGAAGTTCAATGTTGACCATTAGCTATCTCTCGGTTATTAAAGTGAGAGTCTAAAAGAGAAAAATCACTATGGCCTTCAAAAGCCCATTTACTGAGTATTGAATGTGATTCCAAACATCACTGCAGCAGTTACCAACAGAAACCACTCAGGATTTACAAATGCGATTTCCTGTTAATCTTTTTGTGCTGGGTGAGTCAAACAGGTGCAGTAGTGAGTGTATGTGTGTGTGTGTGTGCGTGTGTGTGTGTTTGTGCTCTGACTGCTAAAGAGACTGTTGTCTTTAACATGGCTTGTTGAAAGGTCTCATTGACCTTTTACACAGCCATGTAAAAAGGTCAGAGGAACACACATGTACAATTGTACTCCTGCTTTCAAAGAGTAAGACACATACACAGACATACACCGTCTAATACAAGTGGTCAACTGACACCTATAAGCTTTTCATTTCTAGAGAGGAGAAATGAAAGATTGTATCTCTACTTCCTACACGCATCAGCCATCCACACTTTGTATTCTTGTTGTGTTGCTATGTACAGTCACTCAGTAGCCTCCTCTCCTCTCCTCTCCTCTCCTCTCCTCTCCTCTCCTCTCCGACTTTCTCTCTCCTGTGCTCAATTGGGTTTCCCGTTTCACGTTGAGGCAGAAAAATAAAAAGAGTCTGGGTTATCTGTTGCTTGTTCCATCACACGAGGCAAGGAAGCAGAAAAGCAGGTCACAGGGTGCACTCACCAAATGTCCATGTTTTTTTGGAGGGGGGGAGGCATAAATCATATTACAAGCATACATTCTGAAAAGAGGCAGGGGACCCAAAATGAGTTTAACACAGAGAGTGAGGAAGTGAGAAAAGAGGAAAAGAGAACATGGACAAATGCTGAAAGATAGAAAAAAGAAAACAGGGCCCAGTAGTCAAAGCCATATCAAGGCTATCCCTTGCATCTGCTATAATCCAACAACAAAAGCAAAGGGCACAACTAACCATATGTTCTTGTCTTCTTTTGTCTGTGTTGAGTTGAAGTTATGCTCTACTATTTTCCAGAGAAACAGTGATTCTTTTCACTGATTTGTAGTGAGTACCTAAATCTGAAATTAATCATGTGAGGGAAGGCGACTCTAAAGAACACACTTTTTAGGAAGCTGAAGGCGCTTGACAGAGAGCTGCTACAGAATGACGCTTTAGTGGTCGGAAGGAGGCCCTTTTTTCTTTTCTCCCAGTCTGACGACCAAAAGGTGAAGTGTCCGTGTAGTAGAGTCATGAAAAGTAAAGCTGGAAGATTTCTACAGACCCATCTAATAATCTGCATGTGCCTCCTACATATACATACAGCACATATAGCACACCCACACTGTGCAAAAGCATCCCCATTTAAACCATCCCACAGCATATAGCATACATAATCATGCGGAGTCATATGTAATGAACTTGGACGCAATGACACAAGCTGATTGATTATTTGGTAAAATTAATTAAATTACACACTGACTCCAATTAGAGGAAATGGGAAGACGTGTTTAGCAAAGAGCAATT